>NW_003101662.1:442421-743314 GCF_000003855.2 Blastomyces gilchristii SLH14081 | reverse complement strand
GATTAAGATATATGCAGGTGCCGAACTGCACACTTTGTTTGCTAACATCGAAAGGGAGATGGAAAAGATGGTCAATCCTGCGCCGTCAACTCCACCCACAGCCACGCTGGTATCCTAACGGGCTCACGTCCGCACAGCACGTTCGTACACACGATGAATTCTCGCTCGCAAATGCTCTGAAAGCCATTCCATACGACACAATGATTTTCTTCCTTCAGTGAACTTTTTGCCTCTATTTCTCTTTAATCCAATTTCTGGACGAGCAATGTGGTCATTGGATCAGGCATGGCGCAATAAGGCACTTGGCTGTAACCTTTGGCAACAGGTCAACCCCCCCCCCCCCCCCCCCCCCCCCTCTCTCTCCCTTCGCTTCCCCCTAGTACCGACGGCATGGGGTGTTTATTTTATATGCTGTCTTATGTCCTCATTTATTCATGGATTTATCTCACTGACACACATGCGCTTCGATAGGAATATTCATGGGACTGATGGGCGGCCTGTTATTCGCCCTGGTTACCTACGTGGGGCTTTCGGCCCTGTTAAGCCTGAAGGTGTCCTATGCTGCATTTGAGAAGGATAATAGTCCTGCGGCAGCGAAGAAGCAGCAATAGTTTTGTTTTTTGTTCCTCGCTTTGGCTCATAATGGGATATCGTTGTTTTTTTTTTTTTCGATTTATTTCTTTTTGTTCCGCCTTTTCCCCCTATTAATTTAGGGAGGTATGATGGTGTTGCGTTCATCTACTTTCTCTTTCATACATGTCTATACTCTTCTGGTTTCGCGCTTTGGTGTGTACTCATTTATGTTGTTTTATATTTTATGTTGCTTTTACTTATGGCAGATCGTGCTTTTCCCCCTCTTCATAGTGTTTTATCTGTCCATGGGTTATTTTTTTTTTTCTTCCGTTGTCGGGTTATTTTTCCCGCTAGATCTGGGTCGCTGGCTTTTACAAACAATACAAATTTACACCTCCGGACGTGTTTATTTTCACCCGTGAATTTTATATTTGAGAGATGTAGAGTTCGTGTTTGAACTCAAAAGCGCGGGGGACGTCGTGCACTATATACGCCCTTGCTACTATCCAACGTCCTACTTCGAGATGACGGCGTTTCTACGGAGTACTGGGATGCTAGCTAGTGAATGCCGCGATGAGTAGGCTTGCCCTAGTAGATGCACGAAACAGCAGCGAAAAGGGGGGGCGGGAAAGGGAAGAGAAATGTATACGGCCCGGTTACTATTTTTGTTTCATCTATGTCAAGATCCGGCAGAGGCTATCTGCTTGATATTTTTTGTTATGCTGGCTAGTATGGAGTATATCAAGCTCAATTGGATTTCGGACATTTTCCTTTTTGGGCCAGAAACCTAAATCACGTGATTATTCTATTTTGAGACTGGTGATAGGAAACCATTCCCCTTATGGTATAGGTTGTCCATTTTTATATAACAAGCAGCCAATCACAGCCCTCAAGATGAGCCCCACAGCCAGAGCCTCATCCTGCGTCTGTTTCAACGTCCTCAGAATATTTCTCCACTCGCTGCGCCCCTCTCTCGTTCCGCTGCGTGTACGCTCTTTATCTACTAGTCTTCTTGCTTGTGTGCAGCTCTCTCCTCGCTGTAGCTCCTCCTCGAGTCTCCGTCGCTACGTATTTCATTTGTTTTAACCCATATTTTGCCAACCAACTCCACCCTTCCCTCAGACCAACATTCCTTGCCAGATCCGGGATTTTTAACCAATCCCCCACCTAGCGCCACCCACATCTCAAACCCGGAGATCACCTCTATAGATAAGAGAGACTGATTTTAATACCGATTGGGGTCTTGGATATCCCCTATCGGGTCGCCGAATTCATTGCTCGGACTCGGTGATACTGTATTAGTCTCGGGATTTTTATATTGGAGTCAAGAACCCCCCCCCCCCCCGGCTCTACCAGGCCCTGTCTCTACCGACTGGCAGATTCTCCGTGCCTCGTCGATTATGAGACGCTTGCGGAGACTGGCTTCGAGGCCATTCCTGCTTTTCGTGCTGTTTTTATGTCTGCTGGTTCTAGTTGGCAAAGTGGAAGCGCAAGCCCCAAACCCAAGACCGCCTCCTAGAACAACAGATGCCCCCAGTCCGGAACCCACAAACACCGGAACCAGCGAAACCACGTCGCAAGAGACTGAACAACCAACTGGAACAACCGAGAGCGTCCTTCCTCCCATTACAACAACAACAACAACCACAACTGATCCTCCTACCACAACCACCGTCAGTTCAGCCAACTTGCCCTCAATAACCAGCGATAGTTCTTCCTTGAGCCTCCCCCCGCTCTTCAGAACACCCACCCCGCAAGTGCCCCCACATGCCGGGGCTCCGTATCTCCAAACCTCAAGCATCCCAGATGGCTCTATCTTCATAGGTGTTGGTGGCGCCCTAGGCTTGTTCGGCCTGATAATATTCCTTTGGCGAGTGCTGGTAGCCTGGTCTATCAACCGGTCCGTCCGCCGCGCAGCAACCCGCCCCGATCTGTCAGATACAACCCCCGCGCTCCTCAACAAGCGAAGATCCGGCGTCTACCCTCAATTTGCGCCTGGCGCATCCATGTCGATGGAAAAGATGGGCAACAGCGGTGCACGCCTTTCTGGATTACCACCGCGAACCCACACGCCAAACTCGAGCCTCTTCTTTTCCCCAACTGCTGGTGCTGGCCTGCACACGAGCGGGAACAGGGGCTCCAGCTACCTCCCCGCGGGATACTATGCTACAGGCTCCACCACCGCCCCGGGCCAATCTATAGGTCTCTCGCCACTCGGCCCGCAGACGCAGGGGTACCCCCGCACGAGATCTACAGGCGGTATCACCCCGCCTGCCTCTCCCAGTCTTGCGCCGACAAGTCGAGGAGGAGGCCATGAGCAGGGCTTTCCTTCGACTAGTAGTGTGAATCTATCGGTTGCGCCACAGGGGCGCGCACCAAGCGCGTACCTAGAAGATTTGTTTGAGAATCACCCGCCTAGTCAATGATAGTTGGTTTAAAGCTTTTTTTTTTTTTTCTTTTTCTGCTGCCCAATTCTTTCTTTCTTTCTTTTTTTTTTTTGGTCCTGACGTTTCAGATGATATAAAGTTAATATATTTTCTTCTACCTTCTTTCTTTTCTTGGTTGACATTGGCTCCCATGCAATGTCCTTATTCGATTTTGGCTATACAAGTAAATAATTTAAGACTTTTCTTTTTTGGGATCCCCTTTTCCTTCCTTTTCTCACTTTTCTTTCTGGTATAAAAAAAAATGCTCCTCCACTCCTACCTTCTTGCTGGTAATTTTCAGGGGTTTTCCTTGCCCTACCAAAATCCCGGTTATACTGTTTGATTCTCACTTCGTATTCACCAAAGAAGGCATATCTGCTGCTCGTTCCCCTCCTCGAATATTTGCCTAGGAACTTTTGTGCTTAGAGTTGGAGTTTCTGCTTATTTCCCCACTTCCCTTTACGTCGCCTTCTTGTGCCTCTTTTTTTTTTTTTTTTTTTTTTTTTTTTTTTTTTCATTCAACCCGGTGCGAAACTCTTTTCTCTTTTTTACATTCCATCGTCCTAGCTTACAAGCCACCAACCATTCCATCTAAGGTATATTATATTACACATTGTTTTCATAGCGAAACTTTTTCTCTTGCTTTTCCTTTCCTTCTATCTTCTTTTATTTATTCATTTTGTGTGTCTTTTCACGCTCTCTTCTTTTGCGTATGCGCTTGCCTTCCGCCCCCACCGAATTTTGTATGTATCCTCTATAAATAGCTTGGCTATCTTTACAACCGTATAAATCTCATATATTAGATTCGAACTCTTTCATTCCTCGTTTCGCTCACAAAGTAACTGTAGTAATGTTTTTCATGGGCGTCATTTTCTCCCTGGGTTTTGATCTGAGTTTGTTTCCAGCTAGGGTTTTAAATTTGCTATGGTACTCTATAGACTACTGTTGACTGGGATGGGCCTGGAGAAATTATTAGAGAACTAGCAAGTTCGAGCCCCATTCGAAAATACAACAAAAAGAGATATTATACAAAGTAAACCGAAATATAAATTATATAAAATAAGAAGGATATAATGTACTGTAAGCACATGTACATGGAATGTTATCTCAAAAAGCTCAAAAAGTTTGTAGACGCTAAAGAGAAAGGAAAAGGGTGACAAGACAAGCTGGAGAGTAGCAGCCTCTTTCCCGCTGTCCGTTTGATCCATCTATTATTTAATCTTCGTCTATCTTGCCGTTAAATTCGCCTAGGAGTATATCATCCGGTGCTGGGCCAAGGTTATTCCGGACTAAACGTTTCAATAGAATGACCACGTTAGCGACGTTATATATAATGAACAGGAACAAAAAGAGGGGTTCATCATGGCACTCACCCCACTCCGTCTCAACTCTGAAAAATATCCAAATCCACCGCCTAACAACCTCAAGGAGCATGAGCGCAAAAACGCCGCCTTCTATATCATTCACCCAGTCCAAACGAGCAGAAAGCCGAGAAACCCATGTAAATCGTAAAATTAGGTCGATGACAATAGCTGAATAGTACATTTCGTTCGCGTAGAAATACCGGTGGCGACGTAGGCCGAACGGGTGGTCCGGGTCGTTGGGGTGGTTCAGCGCGGAAAATAGCGTGAGGTCCCAATCTTTGGCGACGTCCCAGTAGAATGTGAAAAGTGAGTTAACGAGCGCGGATAGAATCCTGTATGATATTAGTGGAGGCGGCCTAGGGGAAAGAGGTTTGATCGCGCCATTTTCATTGGAACATACCATAATCGATGTAGGCTTTCTGCACTCATAGAGGAGGTAGCCGGGACATGATTGCGTTGCAATGTAGTTAATAAAATTACAGGAAAGGCGCTCGAGTATTTGAGCGCGTTTGCAAGGTGCTGTCCACCCCAACCATCCACGCTCCTGTTTCCCCTTTGCACCCGGCCAAACTCGATCAGGCACTGCCTGAGTCGAATTGCGTTGGGGATGCAAATAAGCAGGGGAACAGCAATTTGGCCGCCGCATTTCCTATTCGGAATACCGGTGCTAGATGCGTCGGATGAAAGGAACATGCAGGCGCTGACGAAGAGGTCTCCCAGGATTTTGGAATAACTGGTCAGAACATCCGCAAGTATTATGTCGCCAAATTTCCCATCTTGAGTCTCCGCAAGCCCGCCAATGCTAATCCGCTTCAACGCAACGACGAACCTGTGTCGTCCAGTGCGGGAGAGCCGGTGAAGGGGGAAGATTAGGAGGACGAAGAAGAGGAAGAGGTAGGATTGCGGGATTATTTCCCAGGCGATAACGTGCTCCGCGGAGCCATGTGTCACAGACCAGAAAAATAGGATGGATATCACAAGTGGGATTGAAAGTAAAGTTGCAAGGTGATATGTGGAACGGTACACGGGCACCTGCTGAATGGACGATCGAGACGGGTAACGAATCAAGGCCGGAACATCCTGAAGTATGTTAGTTGGTAACGCTCCTCTTGACATTTTTATTTGGTCCTAATGCTCTTCTTTAAAGGCTATAGAGATCTTCGACAGGAGTATACGTACAATTTTGACAGCTGATAAGTAATGGAGGTTCAGTCCCCATCCCCAAACCCCTAGATGGACAGAGTTAGCGGAGCCAGAAAAGAAGATATCCTAGAGTGAAGATGTAGGAAAAGAGCCTACCTGCAACTAGTACGATGGCCACCCGGTAAGGTAAAGGGAAAAAGAGACTGAACCGGCTTAATTGGTCCAGGTTGCGGTTCACATCATGGTCTGGATCCATATTCCATCGCAATTGAACAAATGGCCCTCACGGAGCTGTCTCGGACAAGCGATGCAGGGGATTGGGGAGGAGGGTAAGAGGAGGCGGAGTAAGAAGATAGCTGGTAATGAGCGACTTGAGAGTGAGTTATTTATTATCCGGTATGTTAGATACCTTGTATTAGCTTTAAAAAGCGAGAAGGCCGCCAAAGTATCTTCCGCAGTTTGGAAGCGTACGCTGCGTAGAAGCTATTTCGAGAAAGTTGGCTATCAAAATTTCCTATTTGGGACAAGGGGCGACCAACCCTGATTATGTCATGAATTATGTCATAATTCACGTGATGATAGTCTCGTGACATCTCCTAAGCCGAGGCAAACTACGGCGGAACCGAAGCTGGATAGACAGACAAAACTCGCACTCGTTGCGCTTCTCAATTGACTACGACGAGACAGGTATACTATATTATGTGAACTTTTGGATGATATTGAGCTTTTAACTGGTATATCGAACCCACTTGAAGCTCGGCTTATCCCCACCTCAGCTATCCTATCCATCTTGCGAGATGGATTCTGATCCAGGTGCTGCGCCGGCTATAAACCCAAAACCATCAGCTACCCCCGTCTCGCATTTCTTCCCATGGGCCACATCTCCAGATATTATACGCAGCCATGAAAAGGATGCGTACATTTCCGGGACGCTTTCAGCTCAAGCACACACAATAATTCGCGCTCTACGTGGCGCCAGATTCGCCCACTCTCATACCGATGCCATCAAAAACCTCACTGACCTCCTCTACCTTTCTCTCACAACGCTTGTCGGAAACAGAACACTGGGCGAAGAGTATTGCGATGTGGTACAACTGGAAGATGACTCATTACGACTACCATCGCTGGCTCGACGGGTCGGATATATCCTCAGTAGCATTCTAATACCATGGGCATTACAGCGGCTTCTCCCCGCCCTACGACAGAAACTGCGAGTAAAACTCCAACGCAGCGTCGCCCGCTTACAGGCAAGAGCTGCATTACTGTCCTCCAAACAGGAAACGCCCTCTAAACCTAACCTCACACTTCGTTTCCAAACCTATGTCCTCGACCATCTTGATTCCCTCACCTCCCTCTCCCCAATCTTCGCACTTAACCTGGCCGCCTTCTATTTCTCTGGAGCATATTACCACATATCCAAACGCATCTGGGGCCTTCGATATGTTTTTACAAAACGAATTGAAGATAATGAAGCTAGAATCGGATATGAGGTACTAGGCGTCTTGCTCGTTTTGCAAATCGCCGTGCAGGGAATCCTGCACGTCAAGGATACAGTCTCCTCCTTCACAGCTGAAACAGCGGAGAACCAACAAAGCTCCGACCAGAAAACAGCCCTCAAAGCAATATACTACCCACCATCCCTCCAATCGCTACCCGCAAGCGAGGCGCGATATGATATGGCGAATCCCACCAACGCCGTGCTCGCTTGGGTTCCGCCCGGCCAGCAACGGAAGTGCACCCTCTGTCTAGAATCCTTTAAAGATCCGAGTGCGACAACGTGTGGACATGTATTCTGCTGGACGTGTATACGGGACTGGGTGAGAGAGAAACCTGAGTGTCCGCTCTGTCGGCAGGAGGCGTTGGGCTCAAAAATCTTGCCCTTGAGAGGATGAAGTGCCCCCCGTTATTTTAAGATCTGACTGTGGAGCGTGGATATTGATATCGTATATAGCATATGTATGACTAGTTGCCATTGTTAGAATTGATATCAATATAATATAAGCCATACACGCCGGTGTGTAGGTGTGTATGTATGTTTCCCGCATTCCCATTGTGAAATTTTGTACCGATGTGGCAATATTTGTCTATATGACCAACGCCGAAAAATTTCTAATAGCACAGGACTAATAGAACAGGACATCAATCATTTAAATCATCCAACTGATCCCAAAGGAAAATGTAAGGTACAAATACATAGAAGATTATGGAAAATGGGATTCCACTACCCGGAATATTCCCCCAGAGGTAAAACTAGAAACGGCGCGCCCTAGTGGCGCAGGAGGCCATGCATATGCTTGATATAAACGGGAAACAAAACGTAGATATACACAGAAATCTAAAATAAGGTATTGGAAGGTTTTGGGGAGTGTATGCTGATGTCATTCCAGTTTTCCATACGAACGCTTCGTATATAGAAAAATATGGACGCACTTTATCAAGATTGTGGTTTTAATGTTTTATATCGATGGTTTTCGAATAGTGTAGATAAATGGGTCGTTCGGATAGTACAATGAGGCTCAGCCTGTTGTTTCCCGTCACACCTGCCTGAAACATTGACCTTTGAAAAGATGGTAGGAACATTGAGAACAGGGGCGGCGGCGACGGCTGTAACCAGGAAGGCAGATCTAATCCTATCGTTAGACTCATACCAGTAAGACAGAAAGAGACCCATGATTTGTCTTTGAAGGTCGGTCCTTTGCTACTGCTGAGTTTCCGCGATTGATGTCTTGATTTCACTGTCGCACAAAGCGGGGATCTTTTCATTCTCCCTGAAATTGTTCTTCGAGTGAATTTTCTTAATAGATCCTGTGACAGCATAAGGGATCACTGGATGGTCCGGGCTGGGTGGGACTGGCTCCAGCTTGAGTCTTTTAGCTTCGAGTACATGGAAGAGCTGCAAGGCGGCGTAAGGATCCGTTGCAACGTCTAAGTGGGTGGGTTAGAACTAGATGACCAATGGAGAAGGGGGGGGCGGGGGGCATAAATAAAAGAAATTTATCAGGTAATAGCCAAATCAAACTTACATTGCACCTGGCGGTAATTGAGCTTTTTCGACCATCCGCCGCACCTAATTTCGGGGTCCTTATCAAGTGGCAAGCCTAAATGCTCTTCAACTTGCTCAGCGAGATTCACCAATCTCTTATTGATGAGTTTCGGATTGAGATGGTGCTTTACCACTTTGTGCAAGCGGCTAACTTCGCAGAGGTTGGTTGTCTGTAGGCCCAAAAATTTATATAGCCGCGTACAGTCAGCCCTAATGGCGACGCCCACCTTGACAAGCTCGGGAGATTCCAGTAGTCTTTTGAGAGTGGGAGAGACGAGGTGCTGCGGTGAATTAGCTGGATTAAATAGAGCTAGGTGGAATACGGCGATTCGCTCCTTGCTTGCAAGCTGTATCATAGAAACATTATCTACAAGCGCATCACGAGTAGAGGCTTGAGCCTTCCATTCAAGGTCGAGGCCGACAACAGTTTCGGACAGAAAATGCTGTGCTACCCGTTCCGACGTCTGGAGGGAAGTACAATAGTGAACAGTGATGTCTTTACCATCTGGTGTTTTGTTCAGATTATAGCTCCAATATTTAGATGGTGACGTTTCGGATTGGCCGTTGGATGCATGTGTGGAAGAAGCGGAAAAGCCGCCTGCAGCTTTGGTATGATACTTGGAAAATGGGACCCGGTTAAAAAGCCCACCTAGCCATCGTGAAGGTTGCTTCTTGGGTGGGGTAATTCTGACCAGTGATGGCGTTGGCTCGGTCACCAAGGGTTGATCTGCACTTGCCGTCTTTGCCTTTGACTTGATGCCGGATCTGGGTTTTCTTTTAGCTAGCTTTGATATCGGTGGCTCTGGACTAGTGCTAGAACGTTTGGGTTTGAGTTTTGTCCGTTTTGATGGCGGGGATGAGTACACTACGGGCTTTGAGCGAATGCCAGAACGTCTCAGTGTTTTTGCTTTGATCACACTCAATGGCCGTGATCGAGATACAGTGCGCGTGTTGGATCTCGATCTGAATCTATTCCACACTGCATGCTGGATACGAAGCCACTCAGTTCTCTGATATTCATCCACCTCAGCGTCTCCTGTACCAGATTCGTTACCGGGAAAAGTGATTTTCGACAGTTCCGATACCCAGTGACGAATTTTCTCTATATCGGTTTGATTTGGAAGAACAACAGTGGGACATTCACTGCTGTGTAAATCAAGTTGGGCAAGTCTTTCTTCGCTCTGAAGACGAAGGAAACTGATTTCAATAAATGCTTCAAGTTCCACGATGAATTCGTCGAGCCATAAAAGAGAGAACTGACTGTGCCATCTCTGCAGAGACGGTTGGAGTACGGTAGGCATTCTATAGCCTCCCTGTGTAGCAATGTCTATGACGCTGACAAGCTGGGTCACGGCGCTCCTGATTGAATGGATGCGGTTCCGCGAGGTAATGAAAGGGGCAATGATCTCCCACTGTTTCCAGTAAATACTGGACGCCGGTTGTGTAGCGTAAAAAAGCTGGAGGGTGTAAGCAAAAACTGAGGCGGGATCTAGATTTAAATCACTCTTCGCTAAAGCTTGAACCTCCCGGCTTCTCTTCAACATATCGACTAGCCATCGTTTGTGCCTAGATTGATTGTGGTTCCGGGAACTGGACGAAAATTCCCGGATTGTCTTATTGGCTTCTTCGATTGTGTCGTTTATCGCGTTGCGGTATTGACCAAAAGCATCGTTTGTTGTAATGGAAAAGACATGAAAATCCCATGCATTGGGGACAGAAGCATGTTCCGAGAGGTATAATCCGATGCTCAAATACTTTCGCCAGTTGTGGCCTGCAATGGCGATGAGTCTTTTATCCATGCCCAATATACCATCATACCTGAGAAACATCAATTGTTCTCTTTGAGGTAACCAAGGTGATTTTCCCAGATATTTAAGATCTGAAGAAATAGCCTTCAAGGTCCTAGAATGGACCGTACGAAGCCAGCTTTGAGCATCAAGATAAGCTCGCCGCCGTTTGCGGACTGACACTTCGATTGAATTCCAAAAGCGAGTCAACTCTCGCAGCCTGACAACGTAAATATCGTCATGATATAACCTTTTCAACACCGTGTCTAAGAAACTCGTCACTGCTATGTCATGCATGATAATATTATATCTTATATCGACAAAGCGACTCTCGAGCGCCCGTACACGCTTTACCAATCGCTTGATGTGCCGTCGGCGATCGACTAGTTCGACCTCCCGCACTTCAATAGGCTCGAGCTTCGGCATATCTACGGAAGTAGCTATATCGATTTCAAGATCCGGCGGTGATGGTATGAAGGTAGGGATTTCAAGTGGTCGAGAATCCTGCGCTGCAGCTGCAGCAGCGATCTGCGCATCCAACAATTGTAGGCGCTCGCTGTAGTCTTCTTCGAATTCTACCTGATCCCATAGCGTGCCAATTGTCGAGCCCAGAAGCTCTGGATTTATAGCATGGGTTTTGCGATGCTGGAGGATGCGCTGTTCCAAGGGCGGTTCATCTTGTGGCTCGGGAACGGTGATTAAGGGAGCAAGGGTTTGC
Organism: Blastomyces gilchristii SLH14081; assembly: GCF_000003855.2. NCBI lineage: Eukaryota > Fungi > Ascomycota > Eurotiomycetes > Onygenales > Ajellomycetaceae > Blastomyces > Blastomyces gilchristii. Next base: position 732,260 of record NW_003101662.1, on the reverse strand, counting down.
GCCAATATAGCACGCGGATCCTGCGGTACACGTACCCGACCTTTCAGCTTGACAACGGCCGGTGTTTGCGGAGTTTGCGCCCCGAACAATGGCTTGGGCGCGAGGGGTTTCGGTGCGAGGGGCTTGGGCGCGAGGGGCTTGGGACTTGGAGGGGGCTTCCGGGCAGCATAGTTTATAGATGTGTCAGAGAAAGCTCGCCATGGCGTATACATCAGTCGTGCTCCACGCCATGGGGAGAGTGTTCGAAGTTTCCGATTTCTTGATATGACGTAGGTCACGTTGGAGGAATGGCAATAATTGCGGCTTGGCCTAGAAATCGCAGAGAATATATTAGCATGGTTGAACTGTAGAACAGGTGAGAACAAGGCTCTCACCATCCGCTGCCCAAACGAAACCGCAAATGATCATTTCTGGACTTGCGATTCCCTTCTGACGGAATACGCCAGCCTGAGCATGTTGCCGAAGAGCATTGTCTTAGCCCATGTGGTAGCAGGGCTGGAGACAACATTATCCAAACGAACGAGGAGGCATGATAGATATGAACGAATGTAATCTGGCTGATTAGTCAAGGGCAGCCATTAACGATACTCCCTCCACCATCAGAACACGATACAGAACAGGTCCAATGAACTGGAACTAATGTTGGCGATGGATGCTTCTCCTTTGTCTGAAGAGAAATTTCCGTTCGCCGCATCGGGCTGTCGGAGTTGACATAGCTAACTATTCTCAAAGCGGTTAGATCCGTAATGCACCACCATCATCAACAGGCCAGATCCCGCAGAGAAGCGCCGCCAATTAGGAGTATAGTAAATGCAAGTGGCTTGATTTCTATGCTGAAATACTCTTGCCTTCATTTCTCCAACTATATCTGTGCTTCGAACGGAGTTTGGGAGTGTTTCAATTACTTCTCAACACCGAAACGATACTCTTCACCATGGCTTCCCAGCTTCTCCCTCTGGGTAAGAGCTGGAACCGCTCAGTTAAATGCGTCCATTGACTGTATAGCATTGGCGTGCTAACAACTGTATGCTCTAGAGTTGATTGATAAATGTGTTGGTTCGAAAATCTGGGTTGTCATGAAAGGCGATAAAGGTGGGCAACTTTGTCTCTCAGATATTCCACCCTTTTCGTTCCACTATAAACTAACATCCAATCCAGAGTTTGCCGGCACCCTACTCGGTTTCGATGACTATGTCAGTACGTTAAGCGCCACTGATTTATCTTAATTGATGGCTATTTGGCTAACATCTAACCCAGATATGGTTCTTGAAGATGTCACTGAATTGTATGTTGAGATTTAACGCATCACGAAAAACTTTTCCCTTGATGTATTCAAGAATGGCATTGGCCCGCGCTGCGCACTGCCAAAGTCCACATTCTGATGTCTCTATAGTGACTACACAGGGGCTCAGACCAAACTACCAAAGATACTCTTGAACGGGAATAATATCTGCATGGTAAGTACTGCGTATACCCCCCTCCTACCTTGGATGTTCCTTTCAAAGGTGATTTTTATTGCCTTGTAGGCCCGTTTGACTTCGTTCTCCCCCCACCCCCCCTTCCTTCTCCCAAACAAGATGGCAACTGATTGAAAGAAATAGTTGATCCCTGGTGGGGAAGGCCCCGTTGCTGCCGGCTCATAGCGGAAATCGCCGATTTTAAGCCTGGAAGGTTCCGCGATTGCGTGCTATTCTCATGGCTATTAAACCGCGTGTAGCACGCGCAAATGTATGCATCACACTGAACCACGAAACTCGGTATCCAACTGAATCCTCGTGTTGTTGCCGTATGCCCCTCTTCTAATCCCTGATCGAGACGATATTGAATCCACGGGGCGGGTACATGAGGATTTTACTTGCTGTTTCTTCTTTTTCTCTTCTAACCATCTTACCTACTTGAGTCTGCTGGCGTTTTAAGGGATGAAGGATAAAAAGGCTATGTTAAATGATAATAGGCATGAGGACATCCCTATCATAAATAATTCAAACCCAACTGCTGGGGCAGGGACCAGCACCGAATTGGTACTGACCCTTAGTTCCTCTCTAAGTTAATATTTTCTTTTCCTACTCCATTTCTGTTGTTGCTATATTCCAAAGTTTCCAGGTTCGAAGACATTCAAATCTCTTCCTCGATATAAGCCGAGAAAGAGAGATTGGGTATAGTCTCCACTCAGATTTCTTCAGGGATATATACAGTCAATGGAGGCGTTAACGATTGATATGGATAGTCATCTCGGGAACGTATCTCAGTCCCCAGTTAAGCGCCTCAACTATTATAATGAAATAATTCATCGGTGGAATTTAGAATACAAATAAACAACACTTGTGTATTTAACTGATCTATTGGGAGTAAACAGCCGTGCTTAAGACAGCATGAGAGATTTTTCAAAAAATCCTGTATGGAGTACCTCTGTCGCATAGAAAAATGCAAGTAAAATTCACACAGGAAAAAGGCGGAAAAAATGCAACAAAAAGATCGCATGAAAGGCAACCGAGAGAAAAATCAATGAAACATGCACGCTAGTGAATGTAAATATGCAATGCTCCGCTGCAGAACTCCAGGGGATCCTCCAATGAAATCATAGAATGCATGACGAAACTCCAGGTATTAGCGTGTCGGGACATGGGGAAAGTGGCAGTGGAAAAGAGAAACGAGTCAAAAATACATTTATACTTCTTTCCCCTTCGTTGGCGAGGCGCGCCTACTACTAGGCTCTTTACCACATTCGTCCTTCGAAATTGACACATCCCGATTAGCCGGGCTTACTTCCAACGGGTTCTTAGCGCGCTTGTTCTCCTTGCTACTCGCATTGGCGCCGGCGCCATTGTCCTCAGCCGATTGCTGACGGACTTCCTCGAGCTCGGACTCAGGAGCAGTGTCAGATGGGATGAAAGCAGTCTGCTGGCTAGCGACTTCTGCGTGTGTACCACTGTTTGTGCTTTCGGTGGATTTAGGGTCCAGATCGGACGGGCCTTCATTTTTGGAGTTTTGCTGGGCCTCCTTGTGGGCGGGTGAAGCGGTTGTGAAGCTTGATGCAGAGAAACGGTTTGTGAAGCGCCGTTGGGCCGGGCGGGACGGCTGTATGACTGTAACTAGAGCGGGTTTGTATGAGGACGCAAGATTGAAGTTGGAACGGCTAATGGAAGCCTGCAAAGTGGCCATGGCTGTTTGATAGAGAGAACGAGAGAGTGGGAGTGATGGCGGTGCGGGGTCAGGAGATGGGCGGAATGAGTTTCTGATTTTTTCTTCAATGATAAGAAATATCTGTCGAGAGTGATATATAAAGCAGAGAAACAGTGGTATACGCAGCAAAAGGCAGGCTAGCAGCGGTAGAAATTGGAAGTTGAAGCGAGAATGTGCGAAGATCAGAAAGATGGAGAGGGGGACATTTTTATATGTATGAAATGGCGGGGCTAAATGTCATCCAGGCATCATGAACAGAGGTTCTGTCGTTCGTGTGTAGCGCCATGCCTTACCCTGCCCTACCCTGCCCTACCCTGCCCTACCCTGCCCTGTTATCGCCGCGATTGTGGAGGGCAATCTACTAATGTAACAGCTGGAGATATCGCCGTCGCTGATTTCTCGGGCTTGCGGCGACGGCTCGGTTGAGTTGAGATGACGAAATGGTGAGTGAGACGGCAAAATCAGTCATGTGACTCAGTAATGGTCACATGATCAAATGCTTGGCAATATGTTGGTCATACCTAGTGTTGTGATCCTGAGCATTATATTTTACACTCAATCGGATTCTGAGGGAATACCCCTGTTAAATTAGTATCTGGGGTCCCGTTGGCTGGTGATGTGAGTTCCTCATCCCCTTCTCCCTGATTCTGTACTATTTCGTGAATGGGGATAATGTGTTACGGCAGATCTCATGTTGCTCAGCAGGTTTAGCCGCTTGAGAAATCGGTAAATAGATGCAGGAAAAAACGAACAGGCTGCCTACTATGCTTCTGCTGCCCGTCTCTGGGCACAGTGCATGGGCTGTGCGAAGAGCAGTCACACAGAAGGCCCGCATACAAAGGCAAAGGCTTACCCTCAGCCAGTGCCAACATTGATGGCTAGATGTTGATCTTCTGTACCTGGGCAGTCAAAAGAATCCAGAACGGTACCTAGGTATCTTTAGCCTTTAGGCTCCCCCAGGATCGCGGCTCTGAACCTTAATTAATCTCTACTGTCCGGCGATAGCCACCGGTTCCATGGCAGGTGTTTTAACTTTAAAACATAGCTTGAAGCCTCTTTGCCTAATCATACTTCGGACAACCGTTTAGGGCATTTCTAGCATATTTCTAAGCTTTATTTTTATTTGATCTTATCCGGGTTTTACTTGACCTCCATGGCGCGCAGAACAGAGCCGCCAACCTTTTCGTTTATTGGTTTTTATTCAAAGGTTCCTGTGTGACGGCAGCCTTGGAGGGGTTTGCATAGAATGCTTATTCGTGTACCTGCCGTTCGAAACACAAAGAGATATTGCGGCCGCGGCCAACAGAGCATATCTCGGATGTATTTAGGCTGAGCTGCAGACCGGCGACAATCATTCCATTGCCAACCAAAAGATATACCCTCACTGCGTTTAATCTATTAAGCTCATGATAATAGAAGAAACTTCATGTCATCTCAACTCTGCTGATGCCCAGCGATAGTCTGTGAAGCTGATCGATTGCCGTGATGGCGTTCCAAGATCCTACCGCGCGGTGTACTGCAGGCTGCATGTAACAGCTAAAACCAACGCGAATCTGACTCCGATCTACACATCAGCGCTAAATCCGAGAATTAAAAATGGCAGGCTACATAGAGAATGAGAATGAAGGATGGCAAGATTCCCCCGCGAACTCAATCTTGAGGGCTTCCGCAGAATATCCGCCTCATGACGACATTTGCGTTTTCAAGTGGTGACCCAGAAATAACCAGAGTCAAACAATAGAAGGGATGACCGCGGAAAGTACTGGCATACGCATTAGGCTTGTCTGTTCCCTTTCCCGCCCTCGTCCCACTACATTCCACTTGCATCTTGCCTGCTCTTCCACCCTTCCTTGCTCTAGGCTCCATTTTGGTCCATCTTCTCTCCTCTCCTCCTCTTCTCTTGGAGGACGGACGTTGGATTTGTTCTCCACTCCTCTCCCTCTCTCTTTCTAGCTCCATAAACCATCACTAGACAAGGTATTCGTGACTAGTAACACTTATTCTATTCCCTAACCCACTAGTTGTCCAACCTTCTAAACTGGTGAGTCCTAAGTGTCCTGTTGACTGTGTCAATTTCTATTCTTCCCCCTTTGCTAGCCAAGGAGGCCATTCCAAGTAGTTTCCCTATCCTACATTTATATGACAACCCATATCCTCCCTTCTCTTTTGTACGGTGTGCGCAAGCAGCCGCCCTTACGGCCTTGGGTTGGACATTTTCCACGGGCGTTATAATGGATTTCATTTCAAGGGATAGGATTATTTTTGCAATATCTGACATATTACGCTACTCTTGAGCTTCTCATTCTGTTTATCCTCTTCTCGTATATTGCTCAAGACTCTTTTATTCTCCTCTCGACCAATGGCAGCTCCCTATGTTCATGAATCCGCCCATGCCCATATCTCCTGATTGCTTTCACTTCTCACGCCTAGAGCAGGGCTAATGAAAGATAAGATTATACAGGGAAACAGCGGAGAGAAATAAGGGGCACCGCAACTCCTAGGCTTCTCGTCTTTATTTCAGCTTTTAATACTCATACAATTTTCTCACAAAGAACGTGAAAATTGGAAGAGCAATAATGGCGGACACGTCGAATGAGGAACCAAAGCCTACACCTCCCAATGCGAACCCAGTCGATGGTAGCGACGGGACATCCGAGGGATTCCATGATAACATCTTTGCTCGCTTCGTGGACGGCTTCCGCCGCGATCCTAATGCCCACATTACCAAAAAAGAGGCTCTGACCACTCAGGACAAGCAATTTAACTTGGAAGCGGCCGTTTCCAACACTGCATCGTCCCCTTTGCAACGTAAACTGAGAGGCCGACATTTGCAGATGATAGCAATCGGAGGATCTATTGGTGAGCTAGTAGCCCTCGCTATTGATTTTACGTCAAAAGTTCTAAATTCCATTAATATTATCGACTAACATAATGTCACGTATCATACCAGGTACTGGATTGTTCGTTGGGTCCGGAAAGGCTCTTGCAGATGGCGGAGCTGCTTCCGTCTTGATCGCGTTCATCCTTGTTGGGGTTATGTTATATTCAACTGTTCATGCATTAGGTGAAATGGCCGTGCTTTTCCCGGTTGCCGGATCTTTCTCTGCATTTTCGACCCGCTTTATCGATCCGGCCTGGGGATTTGCCATGGGCTGGAACTACGGTTTACAATGGATTATAGTTCTGCCCCTGGAGATTGTGGCTGCTGCTATAACCGTCAGCTACTGGAACGCGCCAGTTTCGCCTGCGGTCTGGGTCACCATATTTTACTTGCTGATTGTATCCATAAACTTGTTTGGCGTTCGTGGGTATGGTGAAGCTGAATTTGTGTTCTCCCTTATCAAAGTTATTGCGATCATCGGATTTATGTACGTACCCACTCTACCTTCTGCCACGGCTATTTTGTGTTCGCTGACATTTAATTTTCCCCTATTATAGTATTCTGGGAGTCATTCTAAACGTTGGTGGCGGACCAAACGGGGAATATATCGGCGGCAGATATTGGCGCAACCCGGGGGCATTTCATAACGGATTTAAGGGACTTTGTAGCGTCTTTGTTACTGCTGCCTTCGCCTTCGCCGGCACAGAAATGGTGGGTCTGGCTGCTGCAGAAACTGCCAACCCCCGAAGAACAATACCGACAGCCGTTAAGCAAGTCTTTTGGCGGATAACCCTATTTTATGTCGTCTCTTTGGCCATAGTCGGACTGCTTGTCCCATACGATGATGTGCGATTGGTAACTGGTGAATCCAGCTACGACGCCAACGCTTCTCCTTTCGTGATAGCAATAAGAAACGCTGGGATCCAAGGGCTCGATTCAGTCATGAATGTCGTTATCATGATTGCCGTGCTTTCAGTTGGGAACTCTTCAATATACGGCTCTTCACGTACTCTTGCAGCCCTAGCTGAGCAAGGCCAGGCTCCTCATGTTCTGACCTATATCGATCGTCGGGGCCGCCCACTCGTTGCAATCGGCATTTCTTCCGTTGTCGGACTGCTTGGTTACCTTGCTGTTGCAGAGAAAGAGCAAGGTGCGATATTCTCTTGGATGCTTGCGATTTCCGCACTGTCCTCCATCTTTACCTGGGCGTCTGTCTGTTTCGCCCATATCCGGTTTCGTCGTGGTTGGAAGCTCCAGGGACGCAGTCTTGATGATCTACCCTACCGTTCTCAAGCAGGTGTAGTCGGATCGTGGATTGGCCTGATACTCAATTGCCTTGTCCTCACGGCACAATTGTGGGTTGCAATTGCCCCCGTTGGTTTCGCCGAGATGACTGTGAAAGAGCGAGTCGCAAACGTGTTTGAACTCTACGTGGCGGTGCCGATTATTATTTCATTCTACTTTCCATACAAGTTCTGGTATCGTACTAAAATTATACACGCCAGAGACATGGATCTCGACACTGGGCGTCGTGACCTCGATATCTCACACTTGATCGCAGAAGAACGTGCTGAACGTGCCCAGTGGCCAATGTGGAAAAAGGTCTACAAGACTTTTTGCTGAAAGGTCCTGGTGCGCAATTTATTCCCTCTCTTACGGGTCCCCTATCTGCTACCCATAAAATCATCGGCTGATGTTAGTTCAAAGGAGCAGGGCTAATAAATCTCGTTTCTGTCCCTACTATTCCAAGCGTATATACATCTTCGTTAAGAGAAAACCAGCGAAAGATCTCCATATGCCAAGGGGAAGCCATAGTTAAATGGGACCCGGGAAATCAGTCTGAATTTAAGGGCATGATACTTTTTTATTTTATTTTTATTTTATATTTATTTTTTAGGTTCAATGGTTTTAACACCAAAAAATGTTCTTCGTTTGTATTTTCTACTATGCTAGTTCCCTAGGGCTCGTGGGCGTATATGGATAGAAGGGAATGCCGGGTGGGTCTAATAATTATAGGTTGACATGTGTGAATACTGAAATAATCAATCGTTTGAAAGGCCCCTCCTCCCTTCCATGGTTTTGCTTTTTGCCTTTTTGGGTTTAATTACATATTCTAACAGTGAATATGATGTCTGGATTAGCACTTGGGGTCCCGAATGGATCGGTTGAAAAATGTTAGCAGGAGTTTCGTTTTGGTTGTTGGCAGGAGACCATTGCGATAAACGTAGTTCGGACGGTTTAGAAGGAATTGAGGAAAGTTGCTAGTTATCCTGCGAAAGGCCATTTGTATCTACACGTACAGTTCATGTACATGTACATGTACACATGTGTACATTAACCTTCATCGGCTAACACCCCGACGGGATATAGGTCTTAGCCGTCCCAAGAGAGTCTAATTAGCATCGACTTAACTCGGGCCGAACTTGCTGATCTGTTCGGGTTTGCGGGAGAGAGGGGCCACCTCGGCATTGGGTGGTGTGGCGCCAAATAAGGGAAGCAGAGTCACCCTCGGATACAAACTCAAAATTACGGGATGTATGAACTAGCTTTCCCCTCGTAGTGAGACCGAAGGATGAAGCACGAGTAGCTGGACATCTTCCGAAAACGGAGACATTTACTGTCCGCCTGATAGATGTCGTGGGGCACGCGTTCACGCGGAACAGAGAATTAGAGAGAAGCTAGTGTTTATATCCGTTGAAATGTTGACGGTCTGCTAGACCAAGGATTGGACGAGATTCCGTGGGATGTCTTATGTTGCCGATAAAGATTCAGATATGAAGTGTGGGAGCACACACTCCGCTCCCCCAGCGGCCGTTGACAATATATCTATATATATTTTCGACTTTTTGGCTCAAGCAATGGTCTGCTGGACAGTGTTTAGGATAACAAAACAGACAGATTTCATGTGAGACTCGTCTAGATGGGGCCGAAAGTGCACTGTGGCATCGACGATGAGTGGTGCAATGTTAACTTCATTATCCGCATCAAGTGGACGTTGTATCATGTATGTGAGGGCGTACACAGAGCGGTCTAGATAGCAGCGTGATAAGTGGAGAATTCAGGAGCTCCTCCGAGGAAGTGTCGGAATGTAGATGGATGTTGGAATATGTTCTCTACTTCAACTTCACAAAGAGAATGGAGAGGGCCACTGCTACCTGTTCTGTGTTCTGTGTCCTATATGCAGTGTTCTGGGCCGTGTATTGTTTTTGACGAAGGAATGAGTGTTGCAGGAAGAGTAGGGCTTTGGCAGTAGATTCTTTCAGAATGACACTGTCTAATAGCCGCTCTGAATGAATGCAGGAATACCACTAAATCATGCTCAGAGCTTCCTAGGTACTTTGCTTTGTACTCTTAATGTTTTCGCCGTGCAGTACTTTTTCGGGATTTTGTGAGAGCCCTCCCATTTTTCAATTAAGTACTGCACATGTACCACATACATAACATTGCACGGAGTATCCATTTCTGAAAAGTGGGGAATTTAAGAGAAGCTCTCAAACTGTCCTTGTGAGGATTCTCAAAAATAATCCTACTCCCATATTTGGGCAGGCATTTTCTCAAATAGTTTCTGCAGGGAATTTGAAATCCCAAATTTAGGGCCAGGCGGGAGATAGTCGGCGGTGGATCTTGGAAAACAATGGAGGTTAACTTGCGTACGACAAACAGGCGACGGTGGGAGCTAACGTTAGTTAACTACTTCAACAGAGTAAGTTAAGTTTCCCTAATATAACTACGCTGCGTAGATCCGGGCAGGGAAAAACTGCTTATTTCATCCTAGGGTCTGGAAGTTGATTTCAGTCTCGCAGTTTATTTAGCACCACAGCGACAACGACCTATTCATTTCAAATAATTGAAGCTCTTAGCCGTTGTAACCCTGCTGTGGGATTTAAGTCGGCAATGCCTTAGATGAAATAGGAGAAACAAAGTGGAACTCTCCTGGTAGGAGTTGTAGCTGGAGCGGGGGACCACAGCTCGTGCAATTCCAGTGGAATTGGAGAAAACGAAACCAAAGGAAGGGTTTGGGGTTATGTTCATTGGTGGACTTAGGCCCAACCTTGCTCAGCTCTGCACAAGGGAGAAAGGAAAAGAAAAATTATGAGCTGACTACACCGTACAAAACCTATACAAGCCACTTTCGTATCTAGACGGCAGTGGCGAGCTGGGGTAACCTGGCCAGGGGCGTGGATGGAGCATATGCACAAGAGGAGGGGCCGGGATTCTGTAAATCCCCAGCTCAGGCACGTCAAGGGTTTGATAATGATAATAGCTGAAGAATGCTCTTTATACAATATTCTTGATTTGAAAGACATATTTTGACTCATAGAGTGAATGTTGGGTGATTGAGAAATTAAGGAAAAAGAGGGGCATATGAGGGGATGCTTGGTGCCGAGCCCCTAGTACACTGACTTCTTGATCGCACAGTACCTCTCCTATTAGCAATGGAGAGTTTCAGTTTGGACTGTTTTGTTTTGTTTTGTTTTTTCTTCTTCTGTTGGCTCTTGAGGCCAGAGGACGAATGTCAAGAATTTGGATTATTATTGATCGAGTGATTCGCCCTCCTGGATCGTTGTGATAGGGTTGCTTAGAAACACTTTTGTGTTCTTCCACCTGGCATGCATACGTCAAGGTGATGCTTTTCAGGAGCGCCATGCTATGGTTATATAATACAAACACCCTCCCTAACCCTCCGATGTTGAACCTCTGTAAACTACGGAGCTGAGAAGGAAAGAATATTAACTTATAAAAGAGGCTGTGAAGTTCACCTTTGGTGTGTACAGAGAGATCTCCATACTGTTTACAGGGTGCTTCATTTTGCAACCCCTCCCACATCTAATTCCCCAACAACGACAATCTTTCGGACCTGCCCGATGAAGTTGTTTGTGCCTCATTTCAAAAAGAAAGTCAAGAAATTGTCTAGGCGATTTAATTTCCCCTTATCTTCGTCCAGTATCCACAATCCTCGAAAATGGCGATCGGTCCGCGTCTGTCGAAAAATCGTGCTGCAATTGCAACAGTTTCGCTCGGGAGCTGGAAATATCATAGCTTACCTGACAGGCTCCGCCAGGCGGCCGATGCTGGGTTTCAATCTATTGACTTGATGGAGAATGATTGGGCACAATACTTGAGATCGCACCTCGGCGCTGTCGACGACGACAAAATCTGGGAGCCGACAGCTGAAAAGTTAGCAATTGCCAAAAAGCTAGGCAACTTGGTAAAAGACCTGAACATGTCAATTGTCTGTGCTCAGCCGGTCCGCCAGATTGAAGGGTTCACGGATCCCAAAAAGCGCATGGCGAATTTGGCTTCAGTGGTGAATCGGTTCCCCTTCCTGCGAGCATTCGATACAGATATGCTATTTCTAGTCTCGAATATCGGAGCCGAAAATAGCACAATTGAGCTGAAAACCGTGGCAAACGACCTGCGAGAGATTGGAGATATGGCAGCAGCCTTCTCTAAACGGGATGGAGGCCCAATGATCAAGATTGGGTATGAGGGGCTTTCATGGGCACTACGAAACACTTGGTCATCCACATGGGAGGTAGTCCGTGCGGTAAACCGACCAAATGTTGGCCTAATCGTCGATTCCTTTAATTGGCTCGCAGTCGAGTTCGCCGACCCGTACAACAAGGAGGGCCATGGACGCATCTATCCTACGCTGGAAGAATCGCTTGATGTTCTCTGCTCATCCATTGCATCTATGGTGGCTTCAGTGCCTGCGGAGAAGATATTTCTCCTCCAAATCGCGGATGCAGAGCTGGTGGACACAGCAACCTTGAACCTGACTCGATACGAAAACCCCGATGCACACGAGCTGCTGCCTTGGTCGAGGAATTTTCGACTGTTCCCCATGGAAGAGGAGCGGGGAGCATACATGCCCGTTGAATTAATTACAGCGGCTATCCTCGCAGCGGGTTACGAAGGCCCATTGTCGATGGAGGTATTTAGCAGGTCACTCGAGCGTCCGGATGCAGATGTCCCCAAGACGCATGCACAACGAGGCTTCCACAGCTTCGAGGTGATTATGCAAGCTGCAGAATTGGTGCCAAAATTTTGGGGTCCAATTGCTCCAGCTTGCGCAGAAAAGTGGGGAGCGAAGCTTCTCGACCAAACACAGACAAAAGGCGCAGATCGACCTCTCACAAATGGACATGGAGAACCCAAAATGAATGGGGTAGTACATTAGGTTCAAAATTTGGAACACTCAAGCGTGGGAATGTGGTTTCTCGTTTCTGGTTTTCTTAGTTATGCTTTTGATTAAATGCTTTATGGTCCAATTTGTTGCGATTTTAGTTCCGATTACCCATTGAGTACTAATACTGAGTACTGAGTTGTAGCTAATAGTATTAAACGCCGCGTCCGTGAGACAGTAATTTATTCTTGAAGAAGCTCTTCCAAAGGTTCAAATAAATTGCTAAAGGCGATAGTCTGTAGGGCCTCCATTCCGGAAGCTCCTCTCACTCACTAGCAAGATTCGTTAAAAAAAGTAAAAAAGATGGCTCTCGAAGTGGGACTGGAGGCTTGCAACCGCATAGATCTCAGCCACGGGGGAGGATGAGGACTAACCACTGAGAACCTAGGATTAGTTACTTAGTTACAAGGAAGTACGGCGGGGTCTGTACAGGACCAGGTGCGGCAGAAAGTACTTCTTCAGAACCATGACTAGTCTTGAAAATCAATTGATGATCAATGGCTTGTGGCGGCTGAGCCCGCATGAATCTCGATTTCATTGATTCCTCAAACAAACATGTCGAATCCGAGTGGGATGACGCAGTTAGTGCGTGGGAGGACAGCTGTGTCACATTCGTTTAAGTGGCAAGAACCTCTGAGCCTGATGGTTAAGAGACATGCATCCAAGGAGAGATCTAGCCTCTCTCTCTGTAGTTGTCTTCAAGGACGTCGTTGTTGTTGTTGTTGCTCAGTTGATGGACTTTGCCCAGGTATCAAGGCTCGAGTCGTCGGCTGAAGGTTTGTGTTAAGTGCGCGCTAAACTTACTCTAGGTTAGCGTTTAAGAATGTGTAGGTGGGTCGCCTTGGGTGGAGATTCGAGCCGGCACTAGTACAGATTAAGATTGATAGTTTAATGGTTCGGTGGATCAGAGTGGGCAAAGAGATTGGATCAACTAGATCTGATTGGGTTAGTTTCAACCCTAAATCATCGTCCCCCGGAAATTTAGATGATCCAGCCAGCCATTCACGACCATCGAACGACCAGCCATGTTTCCAATCCTCAATATTTGGGCGACCTGTTCATGCAGAATGCATCCAGCGAAGCCTCCCACCCGCTGGTCTTACTGGCTGGAGATGCTTGTAACTGACAACACGCCCTGAACCGACTAACCAATGTATTCACAGGAGAACCTCATCTTTTTTCTGCGGGCAGCCACATCCCAAAACATGCTTCCCCACCCCCGGCATCGGTAGGGAAGCTCATCACTGATCAGCTCGTAGCACCCTGAAGACCAGCTCTTTTGAGAGGTTTTGTGTCGAGTTCGCATTTTGGGGTTCATTTGCTCACCAGCCAAGCTTGCTCCGTATGATGATGAAAAGGCGTCGTGTGCTACGGTAGCTCTTCGGGAAGAAATTTCGGGAGCAGTAATTTTGCGACAAGTTCATTGCGGAGGGGCTATTTAAAGACGCTATACGAAGTTGTGCAGGGGATATATAGTTCATGCCTAAGGACAAGCTGCTCCTCAAACCTTTCTTCTCTTTTATAATTCTGTCTCTTACTTGGAAGAAATCTCACTTTATCAACTGGAAGCTAGCTAGATCTTGTCGTGGAAATAGATTGACTATTCATTTTTGCACAATGGCCCCATCGATCCTTGAAAACGATACCTTTGCTCCTTACCAAAGCAATACATCCTCTTCAAAGTCCGTGCTACACGAGCCTGCTAACCATGTGCCTTCGGAAATCGGCCATCTCGAGCTGGTTCTATCTGAAGGCCCGGAAACCCTCGAACATATTTTGACGACGAACACAAACGGAGCCGTCCGTCATGGAAACCATGCCGGTGCTGACAACACTTTTAAAATCCTCCAGCTGGCTTGGGCTCTCACCACCTGCTGTTTCACCTCCGCGAATTCCCTCTTGTTCGACTGGGATCCAAATTCGGGCGTCTCATGTTTGAAGGCACTCTCAACTGGGCAGGGATCGCAATTCGGCAATCGATTATTAAGTATTGAACCAGATGACAGTTTGCCACAAGTTCTGCGCAAACTAGCCACGCTACAACGCGGAGCTGTTGAATACGCTTCATCGAAACAAAACGGGAGTTCCGATGCTGAGATTTCACCAGACTTATTCGCAACTGCCTTTCGCTATCAAAATGCTTCAACTCTAAATTCGGAAAAGAATTCCGAGGTTTGTTTCAGTGAATGTTTCTGCCTTGACTTCCTTTTCAGAGGCAAGCTTATCAATCATTTTTCTCGTTGCTGATTGTTTGCTAGGCCGACGTTTTCCTTGACATTACCCATGCAAAAGACGGCCAATTGTTTGCCCAACTCGCTTTTTCGAAGCAGACTATCTCCGAACCACTTGCGTTAAGTGTCCTACATACGTTCAATCATGCCTTAACATCTATACGTATGTCACCGGATATAACAGTGGAGGAAGTCAACATGTGCTCAGCGCACGATCGACAACACATTACCCAACTCACTAGTCATGTTTCTGAGTCCAACGAACGTTGCCTCCATGACATGGTTCTTGAGCATAGCCGCACGAATCCTGACGCTATGGCCGTGGTTTCATGGGATGGTGATTTGACTTACGGAGAGTTGGATGATCTGACATCGAGACTTTCCCATCATCTTGTTGATCTAGGCGTGGGACCCGAAGTTTTCGTCCTTAGCTGTTTCAAGAAATCAACTTGGGCCATTGTGTCGAGGCTTGCAATCCTACGAGCTGGTGGTGCATATATCTCGATAGATGCAGCTGACCCTCCAGCGTATTTAAATTCCGTCATCCAGCGCGCTAATGCTAAAATCATGCTCACTGTTGCCGAATTCTCTAGCCAATTCCAAGGCCTAGTTCCAAACATCGTCGAGCTATCCAAGGAGGGAATCCTGAGTCTTCCCAAACAGGTGGAACCAGCTTGTACGACTGTACGACCAAACAATGCGTGTAAGTGGCTCCCTTGAAATTGCCAAGATTTAGTATGTTGATGTAACCTACAGGCTTGATTTTGTTCACTTCGGGTAGCACTGGGGAACCGAAAGGGATTATCCAGGAGCACCGGACCTATGCCACGGCCGTCCGAGATTATTCGAGGATCTTGGGGCTCAATGCAGGAACTAGAATGTATCAGTTTGACGACTATGCTTTCGACATCAGCAACAATGACTACCTCGTACCACTTTCCGTTGGCGGATGTTGCTGCGTTCCACATCCGCAGAAGGCCATTCATGTTTTGACAAGACATATGAACGACTTGGGTGCAAATATATCGTTTCTTACACCGACAGTTGCCATTCAATTGGGTCCGGAGGATGTTCCAGGCCTCAAAATACTCTGCATCGGCGGTGAACCGCCTTCGAACGACCTATTGTCGAAATGGGCTGGGAAGGTAAAACTTGTTAATCAGTATGGCATGGGCGAAGTCGCTACGTTTTGCACGTACAACGATGACATGAGCCCTGGTAGCGGAACCAACGTCGGGCGCACTGGGACAGGCGCCGCTTGGGTTGTCTCCCCCTCGTGTCCGGACCGCCTCATGCCTGTCGGCGCTGTCGGAGAAATGATAATGGAAGGCCCTCATCTTGCTCGCGGGTATCTTGACCAGATATCCAGAAAATCCGAAGCCGGATTCTTACAGTGTACGCCGAAATGGCTCCATGAGCTGCATCCCGAGAGAGCATCCTCAGCCAGACTATATAGGTCTGGCGATCTTGTAAAATACAACCACGACGGTACCCTAACCTACGTCGGACGAAAAGACACTCTTTTGAAGATTGATGGCGGCAGGGTCGACGCTATCGAGGTTGAATACACTGCGAGGAAATGCCTATCACCCGAAGACTCCATTGTTGTCGACTTACTTGGCGCCATAGACGGCGTCGAAAGTCCCATTCTTACCGCCTTTCTTTACCTTGCAGACAATCCAATGAACCTGAGCAGCAAGGCTTGGCCCAACGAACCAATTACCTTCCGAACAATTAACGAAAACCACAGCGCATATTCGAAAGTCGAATTGATCAAGAAGGCGATTGGTGCTACTTTACCAGAAATTCAAATCCCCACGCTCTTCCTGCTCGTCGATCGAATACCGCGCACGAAATCAAACAAGACCGATCGACGAAAGTTGCACATGTTAGGCCAGAGCTACTACATGCCCAAGAGAGAAGTGTTCAGCCCAGGAGCCAGAGATGGAATCCCGAAGCCAGCCACTCACATTCCTCCAAAGGAAGTTCCTGTAAGCAACGGCCATGGCGTAAACGGGGCAAAGAAACGACAGGTTCGTGAACTAGATGTTGAGGAAGATTTGCAACCCAAGAGGCAAAGACAAATGTGCTGATTTTTCCCCACCTTTTCCTCCTCAACTTCCGGGGGTTGATCTACAGGTTAAAAACTCAACGGTAACATCTATTTGGCGAAAATTTTGGAATATTGTCCATTTTGTACGTTGAGGAAAAAGAGCTATCCGGGGAAAAGGAGGGCCTTATTCAAAGTCTCGGGGTTGCCGACGAGTTAAGTTCACTTACTGTATTTTTTCTCTCCTCGCATGTTTCCTATTCCTTACCCTATTCCTTGTCATTTTCTCATTACCTTTCCCTGCAAAATGCTGTTCTATCTAGAAAAATGGGTTTGTAAATCCTAAGAAATATCTATGAGGCAGCTCATACGCAAATATTATATTATATAACAGAGTAATATACTAGAATAGCATGGGTTTTCTCAAACATATACTCAATTAGGGATTCCACAACGGCCATACAACACCGAAACTATATGCTCCCTAGTCATATCCTAGTCCTAAAAATCCTAAAAATTAGTAGTCTCTCGCCATCCTCATTCGCCTCCGCAACGAGAGCAAACCCACATTTCTCCAACACATTAGTAGAAGCAAAGTTTTCCGGATCAACCTGCTCTCCCTAGAACCTATCCACGAACGCGGAGACTGCTTCAGTTGCATATCCTTTTCCTCATGCAGAGGGGTGAAAGATGTAACCCAGCTCCGCAACTAGGTCGGAGCCATGCGGCCCACGACACCAATCATGGTCATTGGTGGATTCTCAGTGGATGCGTCTTCACTGGGATTGATACTGAAATCTCCAGGCTCAGACAGCTGCCCATCTGTAGTAGCCGTGATTGTTGTAGCAGGAATGGTTGTGGTCCTTGACATCTTGTCCGCTACAAGAGCAGACGGTGAAACAGAGTCGCGGGGAGATTCGAGAGGCTCCGAGGAAGGGAGGAGGTAGACAGCGAACGTTTCTCCGCGAGGGTTATTCTGTCGTAAGACGCCAGACATGAATTGCTATCTTCGAGGTCTTGCTGACGCCGCGGGGAAGATAGGAGAACACCAAGACACGGGGACACAAATGGTGTTAGTCATATTGACTAGGATTCATTTCTTGTTTGTGTGTTGCAATTGTGGGCATTGCTCTTGTTTTTGTTCTACTTTCCTGTTATTTTCCTTTTTCTTGCTTTTATATTTGGGGCTTTATTGCCCGAGGGGTTGACGTAGTAGATACGCATTTGTACGCACGCGTACCTGCAATCCCAGCAACCCAGGATAGCATATACATGTACATTACAAAATATGCCAGAGGTAGGGCTACAACCAGTACTGTACGCGAATACATACCTACACGAGCAGGTAGGTAACTGTACATCCGTGGCAGCTTAACTACAAACAAGCGGGGAGAGGCAGGACAGAGGATTTGCGGATGAATTGGTCAATATCAAGATTTCTACCACACCTCCAATTACTTGGCTGCCAATGGATTTGACCAGATGTTATGGTATCCTTGTAAATGCGTCTCGTCTAACCTCTCCATTCGAAGACTCTTGTCGTAAAGATGTCCGTCGCTGTGTTGTCACCATTATTTCGTGTCGACATCGTTAATGACTTCGCGTGGGATGAGGAGTATGGATAATATAGTTTTCAATCATCACCAATGATTCTCCCTGCTGGAGGAAGCGGGTAGACTTTATCTATTCCTCGGCCACTCATGTCCATTCGTATAATAGGGCAGGCATTGTTAGAGGGGCGTCCTTACTAGCAGAGGGGATAACCACTTTTTCGCTCTGGATTCTCACCAGCAGACGCTATTTTGCACAGATCCAGAGCTAAAGCAAAAGAAAAGGAAAGGAAAATTTCTATCTATTGCATGAGAGATTGATTTAATATTACAGTTCATGGACAGCGTCTGTCTAGGGGCTCATCCACCCATTTAAGGAAGTGAATGAGCACCCTGTAATTTTGTATTTGGCACACATTTTTAGTCAAAACGCTCTCATGCATCGCACGCGGTCATGGGTGACTATATAAATTATCCTACCAAAACTAGACGATATAGAAAGCCAACGAGAAATCCGGCCGCTAAAAGAACTGATTGTTCCAAATACATACCAACATCCGATCGACCCTTCAACACCCGCAAAGTGTCGTTGGCAGCAGCAACGGCCGCACGTGAATGACGACAATCTGTCGGGATTACTGGCCACAACTTCAATCCGGCTAGTGGGCGTTGATCGATTGCCGATTCAATATTATAATATATTATGCATGCCTGGGTGATGATCTGAGAGCCCAAAATCTATGGAGGTGCAGTGCTGGGGCAAATGACAACCTCCCTGTGTGAGATAAACTTTCTTTCTCACCATTACCAGCGGATGTCCTCCGGATATCCTTGATAGGGATTAGCTCATGTGTAAAAGATGCGCGTGGGAGGAATGTGCGAACTATCAGGTTCCTCGGGTAGGGGTCGAGGAATGCGGAAGTTCATACAGGCACATTCGATATGCTCGGGCCGCAGATTACCATACCACTTTGACACGGCCGGAGGGAATTATTCTCCTTTGTGAGAAATAATGCGGCGGCACGCAGCTGTTGCCATGGCTAAGATGAAGGATATACTAGCGCCACGGCTATAGGAAGGATACTTGGAATTGTCTTCCCAAAGGATTGACATTCAGTAATTCCCCGTAAGGGCGCCAGGGGTGGTTGCTGGCCCAGATGTTTTTCCGAGCAAGCAGCGAGAAGTCTTCCCTTTAAAAATCGGAGAGTTTATGCATGATCGAAGTTTCTGATTTGGGAGCGGAGTGAATTGATGGGATAAAAAGGAAGTTATTTCGAGGAAACATGGGAAGGTGTTAACCCGTTCTCCAAGGTGGTTGGCCGTGGTTGGATCCCAGGCGAACGAGGATACAGTTCCGGCAGCATGATTCTCGAAGGAAGAATCTTCCAATCTCCGGCTTTGAAACCAATCCCTAAATGTAGTTCTGAGTAGCCAGTTATGTCTACTACTAGGAACCAAATTATTTGATATGGCGTCGCTAATACACCTATCGTACCTTTATTCTCTAGATCCCTTTGTTTCCGATGAGCAGAAAGATTGCCCAGTAGAACCGTCTTCCTTATCCGGAGAGATATTGTCAATAGAGAAGACCATCCAACAGGGAGCCTAAGCCAATGACCGTAATAAGTCCCCATGAAACGGATGCCCGCGATGTACTGATTGTGTAAAGGCATTGATACCCAGCCACCATGATGGCGCGTTTGATGCTGAAGATATAGACGAACGTTTGAAAGGAATGAACGTTCCCGATGCACTAAGCGCAAACAGCCGACAGGGTCCAGATGTTGCGTGAAAACCTCAATTCGGTTCGCCAACTGGTCTATGAGAGGCCCGGATGTTAAAGCAGTCGACTACTTAACGGAGATTACCTCCCAAAGAATGGTATAGGAACTTAGACACAAGCTGGGTAAAGATTCCTTCACGGAGTAAATGGATCGGAGACTAGCACAGACGGCGGTTTATGTTCTCTGTAACTTGGAGCCGTAAAGCAACGCAGTAAAGGGTCCAACTCTTTGTATCTAACTAGAAGGTTGAGTATGCGTTAGAAGAGATGCTTGGCCCAGGAAATCCGCTCATCCTTGCGCACCAAGGCATCTTCTAATAATATGGGGGAAATTGCGCACATATAAGCGAGTTTTTCATTATGAATCTGCAACCCCAAGCATCTCATTCCACCCTGCAAGCATTTTATGTATATAAAATGAAGGTATTCCATTCATTGTGTTCTAAGAAAGCAACCAATATAGCCGATCTTGGGGGAAGGAGGCGATACATGAAGCTGGAGTAAGTACAACCCGGACCCCCAACATATAGTACGGTATTGGATATTGGATTGACGGTGGCCCCGCGTACCGGCCAATGCTATGCAGCCCAAGCTGCATTTGATTGCAAATAAATCCCGATGTGATGCAAGGAAATCAAGGAAGAGAATGTGAGAATTAAACACGGCTTTCTGTGTTTCAATCCCGCTTTCTTTTGAACTTTCGTGACATATGACATATGCGGGAGGAACGGCCTTTGTCTATGTTATTATTGGCAGGGTCACGTCCTAATGGGGGATGTGTAAACCAAGACGAAAACCGGTGCTTATATGCGACATCTATGTTGCCATACAGCGTATACTCCGTATGAGCGCACACACGTTAACCCGAATTATCTTTCTGATCGAAGTGAAGCAGCGTCAGAAATCAAGCCGGCATTAATTACGGAGTATTACGGCTTGAAATAAATTCCTGGTAGGAAGTTACTCCGGTATTGCACCGACGGTCTTTATGGACAACCGAATAGAAAGCTCTTAGATTGCGGCTGAGCTAGTGGGGTAACTCAGCCGCACCCGGCTTGAATGGTAGAGTTTCAGGTACCTGGTAATTATGGCTAAAAATAGACTGTAAATTACGCACCGCCAAGATGGCCGTACTGGCTCGTGCCGGCTGCCGTAATTGACGCCCTGAGCCGCGGCTGAGTCAGCGGTTACCAGGTGCCAAGCCCGCCGCTGCGCCGTTCTCACGCTGGCTTCGATAAGCCGCCAACCACGCAACCTCGTATGGGCTGAACTGACAGATCAACCTCAGCCCTGGTAGTTCTTTTGCTTCATTTCTCCCTTTCTCGTTTTCTTTCTGTCTCTCTCTCACTTCTTTGCTGCCTCACAGTCGTTGATCATCATCGCTTTCATCATCCTCACTCCTACGTAGCTACTCTCATCACGACGGCCACCTCCCACTCGCTTGATTGCCTGTTTCACAGTGCTACACACCCGAGTCCTTCACTTCTGGGCCGGCTAGGTCTTCACCACTTTCGCAATCGTGGCCTGCGTTAGGCTCTGCAGTTAGATTCCGTCCTATTGATACATTTGCCAACCTTATCTGCCGGTGTCGGATCAATTCAGCGTTTCTGACCCAAGCAGCGGGCTTGTACGACGATATAGAATCTCCCAGAGTTCGCACAGTACGCATTTGAAACGGCCACCTATCCTTTCTATTCACTTTCTCCGTCGACGAGATAATTTCAATTTTCATCATGCGAGGGTTTGCAGATTCGTTCTGGACACCCGACTATGCCAGCGGGCTGGGTGTCCTGATATCCAAGTTGCAGCAGGGCATAGTGGAAAATCAACAAATCCTTACTATTGCCAACATGCGAGCTGCTGCAGAGGAACAATACAGTTTAAAGCTTGGCGAAATAGCCCCCGCAATCGATCGCATGACGAATGGTTTTGCAAGAGACGATGGTGCCAGCGTCCGAAAGGTCAGTTTGCTGGAAAACCAGTTCTGTTTAGCTCCTTTGCTGACGCAAATCTTTTCCACTGCGAATATAGGCCTACGAGGGAATCCGCAGCGAAATGATAGAAGCAACAAAAAACCACCAGAAAATCGCAGACAGTATCCGTGAACTCGTTGTCAATCCGTTTGGTCGCTGGGCCGACCAGCATGAACTTCGAATCCTCAATAGCCAAGAAGAGCTCCAGATCAGGATTAAGGAGCACTATAAGCAGGCAGAGACGGTGAAGAAATTAAGGACCCAATACTTTAACAAATGTCGCCTTGTCGAGGACTTGGAAGAGGAGAACAAATTGGCTTTCCAAAGCCCCGAGAAGGAGAGCGCCAGCAGCCCCAAAGCAGCGCCTCCCCCACCAACCATCGTACTTCCTGATTCTTCAGAAGACATTGAACCAGTGGAACTGGGGGATAAAATTTTTCCACCAGAGGAGCTAAAGAAATTGTTGACCCATATGTTGGAATCTATTAAACTTGGAGAAGTCAAGTTTCCAATTTTAGGTACCTATCAAAATACATCTACTGGTGCAGACATTGTGGAGTTTATTCAGAGGGACATGGGTGCTTCGACTGTCAGCTATGCAGAAAGAATCGGGCAGGACCTGGTGGACGCTGGTCTCTTGCGCCTTGTTGGAAACGTGGGCAGTACCTTTGCCAACAGCTCGCGAATGAATTACCAGTGGCGTTCGAAAGCTTTCCAAATTTCAGGGATTCCCGAGAAAAAGAAGCAACTGCTTCGGGTAATGTCGATGGGGTCTGGCGGGGACGAAGTTGCGGACTCTCCTACCGCGGCTGCCGTTGCTGATTTATTCTCTCAATGGAACCCACTTAGTAACTCAAACCCTAATGAGACTCCTGCGGAGAAACTCCGGCGCGAAGCCCGGGAGGCCGACGAGCGATACAAATCCGCAGTGAAAAAACTCGACCGCCTACGATGCCATCTCGAGGAAGAAATGGTGGACTATCTCCAGTTCATGGAACGGTGTGAACTAGATCGCTTGAAGGCTATCAAAGCTGTTGTGTTAGATTTCTCAGGGGCAATTAGCAATGTTGTTCCTTCTCTGCGCAGCACTGTCGACAAGATGATGCTATATCAGGAGACTATCCAGCCCAATGGAGACCTGAGATATTTGCTGGAAAACTATCGTACTGGCGCATTTGTGCCTCGTGTTCAGCCATATGAAAATTATTATGGAAATGTTGACGGTATGGCCATCTTTTACGTTGAGGTCGAAAAGAATGAAGGCAAGCCTAACTTAATTTCAACGCAGAACAAACTTTCGGTGTAGATTTAGAAGCCAGGGCTCGGGCGGATAGGAAGCGCGTTCCTATCCTTATTACCACTATTTTGACCTACCTTGACAATCGTAAGATCATGAGACCTATTATTACAATTTTTTCCAGCAACTAACCTTGGGACAGACTATCCTGATCTCGAAGGAGATGAGGCGCGCCGTGCTATTTGGCTGCATGAAGTTCCTCTCGTCGTCGCCCATCATTTACGCAATGCTCTGAATAATGGAAAGCCATTTACCCATGAAATTTTAGAAAAATACGAGATACCTGTGGTGGCCAATGTTTTGAAATTATATCTGCTGGAACTTCCAGGTACCCTCTTCTACTCTTCCTATCCCGCTGGCTTTTTATTAACTAATCAATTCTGTAGATTCTCTTGTCTCGTCCCAGGTTTACGAGATTGTGAGGACAGTTTATACCACCGCGAGTGAGGCTCCGGCAGAAGGCCGCGTCAAGGTTCTTCAAAGCACACTTGGACAGCTCCGCCTAAACAACATTGCCACTCTTGACGCTATCATTACTCACTTTACTCGCCTTATCGACCTCACATCCGCG
Source organism: Blastomyces gilchristii SLH14081 (assembly GCF_000003855.2). Classification (NCBI taxonomy): domain Eukaryota; kingdom Fungi; phylum Ascomycota; class Eurotiomycetes; order Onygenales; family Ajellomycetaceae; genus Blastomyces; species Blastomyces gilchristii. The sequence continues at coordinate 708,554 of NW_003101662.1, read as the reverse complement.
GACGAAGCTTACGTTACAGCCTTAGCGCAGAATCTGGCCCCTTGTATTCTCCGCCCACGGCTTGAGAATAACCTCACCATGGATGAGCGACACAGCTACCGCCTCCTCCGCGACCTGTTCGACCACAAGGATGAAATTTTCGGCGAACTGAAGCGCCAATCAAGCACTTTGGGCAACCTAGGAGCGCCAGGGCCCAGACCCCGCGCCATCAGCACTGACGAAAGCAACCGGCGCGCAAACATGGAGGCCCGCCAAAAAGCCATCGTTGACCGCAGTCGTGCCAACAGTCCCGCCCCCACAAACCGACACCGACGCGATAAATCAATCAGTGGAACCGAATCAACCCGCTTCCCCATCAACGTCAGCAGCCCTCCACCATCTACCACGGGTCGAGCACCCCGTCATAGCCTCGAGGTACCTGACTCAACCGGCTCGTCACCTGCCACAGACCGTACCGGCAAACCCGCATTCACATCCGCGACAATCCGCGACTCCATAACCACCAACGGCAGCGGCAGCATGGTTGGCGGAGACCACACTGCGACTGACAGCATTAGCTCGACCACCACCTTATCCGACCCCATCGCGCCAGCCAACACCGCCAACAACAGCAATCACATGGAGAAGAGCAATTCCTTATCCCGTTCGAGCGGGCGGTATAGCCGCATCACAGGTCTAAAGCGTGATAGCATGGCAGAGAGCGACAAGGATGCATCCGAGGCTCCGAAACCAGCTGGTGTGACATTGCAGGATGCGCCGATGGATGATTAACGTTTTGAGACATTGAGCGTGTGGGGCGGTGCGTGAGTGTGGGTATGTGTGTGTTGTATAGGGGGTAGTTAACGAATTGAAATGACCAGGGGGTTTCTATCCTTCTTTTTGACGGTGCGTCCATCGGAGGGATAAATTTGGGGGAGAAGTCTGGCCATGAGTGGATGGATGCATGAGTGCCGGCGAGCGAGTGCGGGTTTCTGTTCTTCTTGCTCTTATTTCTTAGTGGTTGATGGGTGATATTAAACTCGAGTTTGCTCTGCTAATACCACGTACTTCGTTTCGAAGTGGATCCCGATGATGATTTCCTTTTCACAAGGAATGTGTGTGTACTCTCTTTTCCCCTTTTGTCATTATCTGTTTTTGCTCTGAGTTGTCCCTCTCCTTTTTTGTCCTTGCGAGCTTCTTTGATTTTCTTTCTGCCGTTTTACCATCACAATCATGTTCGAAATTTTCCCTCAATAAGCCCCTTCCCGCTTTCAGTGTTAAGTCATTCAAGATCTTTATTTCCTTTGTATGAATGCCAAGAGTCCCCCCCCCCGTCGAATCTATACCCAACTGCCTTTTCGTCAAAAATTTAGGAGTTTCTAGTTCCTCAGTACATATATCTTTTGTTCTACTTGTCCGTGTACTGTATGAGTGAGAGATTTGTCCAAAGTACGGTATATATTATAAACCGAACCAACAACATTTCAAGTCCCCGATTGAACCTGAGTGAACGTGAGTTTGTCGGCTATGCACCGTGCGTATCCTGCTGCATATTTAGATACGGTGATTACTCAAGGTAGGAAGCTATTCAAGATGGTTTTACTAGCTATAAATACGATGAACCCTTTGTGCCATATTCCCCCTGTCTAGTCTCTCAGTCTCTACATGAATATGGTGACATATTTAGTTAGTTAACAAGGCAAAAAGGGAACAACTTATTTACTCCCACTAGTTACTGAGGGAATGGAATGGTATGTCCGTCCATTCTCGACTACAACGCCACGGACGCTTGATGTCAATGATGCAACAGATATTTATAGTAGTTAAGTAAATAGGTCGTCATTCTGAATGAGCGTGGAGATTAGTAGGGACTGGAATCACGATTATTATTATTCTTCTCTATCGCACGGTAGGGTAGTTAAATATATCATACTTACCACCACAGAATCCAGTATTATAAATAAATAAATATCGCTCTGTTGACTTTTATTTAGAAGCCAAGCAAGATATTTTAACCTATTTAAATAACTTAAATACCAGAAGAGGCGACTGGCGCATTATTTATATGTCCAGCATCCGAGGCCATCCTATCGATTCAAACATACACGCAATAACAACAATAGCTATTTTTTTTTAATTTTTAATTAATTAATTATTTATTTATGAAATGAGTGCCCGTGGGTTTTTGGGATATTATATTTAGCCAACAGTGGGCGCCTCACTCAATTCTGAGGCTCGCATCGGTCTCCTAGAGGGTCGTCTTTTTTATCCATCTGTATTTGTCCCGAGCCAAATTTATGCTGCCATTATTGCAACAAGTTCTCTCAACAAGCTGACATGCGATCGCAGGGCCGCTTGTGCGAGTCGCCGCCTAATTATATTATCTGCGGCAATCCCGCCGAAGTGCGACGGATGTGGGGAGTTCGGTCTGAATGGGATCGCTCGCCCTGGTACAAGGGCTTCTTCCAGCTCGATCCTCCCGAGAGACTGCACGCTGTCCATGCGTGATAACACGCTGCACACTGTTCTGAGATCCAAGCTGGCTCCGGGCGTAAGATTTACATACCTCCGCCCTGCCACTTTGGACCTCAAAATTTTTTAGATTGCTGAACAATGCCCTACCTAGTAGACACGCAAGTCGCCAAATTCATCCGGCTCATCGAGAGCAAGTACCTGTGCACTGACACGGAGCTGCGGCCAGTCGATATTGCGCGCAAAGTCCAGTATCTGACCCTTGACGTGATTTCGACCATTGCGTTCGGGGCGTACGTTCGGGTTCCTGGACAAGCATGGCGACCTCTTTGATTACATCAAAACGACAGAGGAGTCGCTGCCGCTCATGCAGATGATTGCTCTGCTGCCCGGGTTGGTGAATGTGTTGCAGTCGCGCCTGTTCAAGGCATTTCTACCGTCACATACGGGATGTTGTTGGCTTATTTAGGGAGGGTTATGGGGTCTGTTCCTCTGACCTATTACTTTTGATGAATGAGTGAGTTAACATGAAAAAAACAAATCTTGCAGCATCGCCAAAGAAGTCGTCGCAGAGCGATATGGACCAAAATAAAATCACCAAGCCGGACATGCTGGGCTCGTTTGTTGCCCACGGCCTTAGCCAGAGGGATGCGGAAGCAGAATCCCTGGTCCAGATGTAAGCATCTTCCTCCCTCTGTCTGTCTATATAAACGATGCATGCAAGATATTCCCTCACCGCAAAGTGCATGAGCGGAGTAATCAAGAAAAAATTGAACAAGATAGAAGCCATCCACATATATACATAGTTAACACGCCCACTCCAGCGTCGCCGGCTCCGACACAACCGCCACAACCCTCCGCATCGCCCTCCTCCTCCTCACAACCTCCCCCAAAACCTACACAACCCTCGCCTCCGAAATCGACAGAGCCATCTCCCAATCTCGCATCTCCTCCCCAGTCACTGACGCCGAAGCCCGTGCCCTTCCGTACCTGCAAGCATGCATTAAGGAGTGCTTCCGTTTCTGGCCCCCGATCACAGGCATCATGCCGCGCATCTGTCCGCGAGAGGCCATGGTGTGCGGTGTGAAGGTGCCGGGGGGGTACGAATGTGGGATGGAGTGCGAGGGCCGTGTTGAGGGATAAAGAAGTGTTTGGTGGGGACGCGGAGGTGTTTTCGCCTGGCCGGTGGCTGGAGAGGAGGGAGTTCTCTCAGGATGAGAGTAATGGGGAAAGGGAGGCGGAGAGGGTGAACGTGAATCGGATGGAGAGGACGGTGGAGCTGGTGTTTGGGCAGGGGAAATGGGGGTGTTTGGGAAAGCCAATCTCGCTGCTGGAGATTAACAAGGTGCTTGTTGAGGTGTGTGTGGGATTTATCTTGTAATCTTTTATTATTTTTTGGATATTGCTGACAAGAGTTGATATATCAAGCTACTCCGCCGCTTCGACTTCGCCATCCTCAACCCCGCGCATCCGATGGATACGTTCAACTATGGCGTGTCCATGCAGAAAAAATTTGTATATGAAGATATCACGGCGGATGTTTGTTCCTCAGCTGAGTCCCTTGGGGGTTGTGGTTTGGGGGGTCATATATTTATATCTATATAACTGACTGTGAAGTTGAATGTGATAAGAATATTGCTCAAGACCGCATACAAAACTTCAGCATGCTGGGAAAGAGAGTAGAATGTAAAATATACGGAGTGTACTCTATATTGTGCCTATGACTATTAACTTATCATCAATACCCATACTATATTTTATTCATACAAACGAACGCCCAGTGGTAAACCAGAAATAATACCACCAACAGAACTCCAACTCGGTAATGATAGAAATAACAATAACAATTGGGAAAAATAAAACAATATAAAAACACAACTCCAGCCCAGTCATACAAACCGGATCGAATCTGCATCCAGGAAAAGAATACAAGTATACCCATACATCGCAAAAACGCCATGCAAATGCCATAGCAAAGCAAATGCTATATCAAAGCAAATGAATGCAAACAAACACATATCAATGCACCACCAAATACACTAACAGCTCTAGACCTCCGCTCGGAACAACCCCCTAAGAATGCCCTCTCCCTCCCCACAAATAAGCTTCTCGACCTCCCCCTCACCCACAAAGCAAACAAGCATTCTCTCATCCGCTCCAGCCCCAGTCACGCGACCAGCCATCCGTGTAGGTGTCTTCGGTTTCGAGGGTGTCCGTAACCCAGCAGGTCCACCACCAACACCACCAGTAGCGGATGTAGACCCGCGTCCTCGGCCCTGTGCCTGCGCCTCCCCAACCAACCCCAACGTTTCCAGACTGCCAATAACATCCCTAAACTCGGTTGCTGCGAGGGGTTGCAGAATCTTATCCCGGCGACACAGCCCCGAGTACGTGACGAATAACTCGTTGACTGTTGGTGCCGCAACAACTCCCGCAGCTACAGAAGATTTCGTTGATCGTGGGGATTTAGATAACGATGGCGTATCTAGTATACCGCTGTCTCTGTTATCGACCTTCCTCCGACCAAGCGCAATAAGCACGCAAAGCGCCGCCTTTTGCTGTAAATTCAACCCTTGCAGCCGCTGCACAGTTCCCTGACCAAAAGCGCTGGCCGTGACACGCGCGACGTGTGCGACCGTTGCCCTGGGTGCTGTGACGGGTGTATACACTGTAGCCGTAGCTGGAGTCATCGAAGAAGAAGAAGATGATGATGATGATGGCGTATCGGGTGGTGAAATCAAGGAGGAGGCTAGATTCGCATTCTCAACTAAGGGTATTTTCGAAGGCGACTGGTAGGAAGAGCTAGGCTTCTGTGTCTGCCGCGTTTGCTGCTCGACAAGGTCGATGGTGCGGCGGACGATGTCGAACGCCTTGCGCAGGTCACCTGTTTGAGATGCCACTTTTCGCGCGCAGAGTTGGATTGCAGCGGGGTGGAGGAAGGGAGTGAAATCTTCCGGAACAATTGTTGCAGTAGTTTTAGCGTTATTAGAAGTGGGTAGCAGGGAGCGGAGTCGGGTAGAAATGATGCCGGCGATCTGCGACGCGGTGTAGGGTAAGAATGGCAAGAGCAGTGGTTTCATGTTCTTGGATTTTAGACGGGGTAGGAATCTGTCAGTCAGATCGAGAGCGTTGGCGATACCGATTAACACAAGGCGCGAGTGGGGCTGTAGGGACCATTCGAAGAGAGTATAGAGGGTTTCGACGTCAGTGGTAAGAAGGTGGTCGATCTCATCGAGCGCCACGAGGAAGAGCGCGGAGGGCGTAGCAGAAGAACTCGTGCGTTTCTTCTGCACGAACATTCCAGCCAGCAATTCAGTCCGACTCTGCTTGAACAGCTGCGGATCCTCACACAACTCATCTGCAAGCTTCGCGTAAATATCTTTCGAGTTTGTCATGCTCGCACAGTTGATACGGGCGATCTTAATAGTTTCCTTCTTCAGATCCACATCCACACTGAGATCCTGACATAGTTCGTCCACCATGGCCGACTTGCCCGTTCCAGGCGGTCCGCTGACATACATACAACCACCCTGACGCGATTGCACCGCATTTTGAATGAATGAGGACAATTCTTGTCGCTCACTGTCCCGGCCCACGAGTCGACCTGGGGTAGCACTCCTTGCAAACAGTTGACGGGCCGGTGTGTAGACAGTCTGAACAGGCGCTGGGGAAGCGATCATGCGTGGAGTTCGCGGGGTCAAGGGTCTTCCCGAAGAGAAAACTTGCACGCGGTGTCTGGGAGTAACGGGGACGGGTTTAATTTTGGTATTATCGTTATTATGAGAGAGCGCATCTCTGTAGCGGGATGGTGTCTTGGGAGTGGTGAATTCATAGGGGCGCGTATTTTCATCTTAAGGACTGTGTTAGCATTTTTCTTTCTCTGTGGGCGAACTCGGAGGGAAAATCAGATTGAGAGGACCCAGATCAGAACTTACCCGGTATAATAGCGGTATTTGAAGGGGATATAGACTCGTCGATGGTTTTGTCAGGAACGGTATGTTTCGAGCGCACATTACGAACGGGGAGGGTTCTTCGTTTGGTGGTGGTCGTGACGCCTCGACGCCGCTGTCTAGATCTGCAGCCGGTTGAGTGCGGTATAGAGAGCTCGTCATTCTCGTCATTGGACTCTTCCTCCTCGTGAATTTGAGGTTGAGGAAGGACTTGGGCCTGTCGTTTGCTGGAGCGCAACGATATAGCAACGGAGGCATTATCTGCTAGGTAATACCCGAGGAGTAAGAATCTTGCAGCAAATTGGGCAATTGACAGGAAATTAATCAATCACGGAAAGCACTTACCATTGCGCAGTCTCTTGCCCAGCACGACGGAGGAAGCCATTGCAGGATAACACTCGCTGGTTTAGAGGGAAGTGGAGAGGGGGGAGATACCTGGCGGCGGTTGAAGCAGCGAGAAGTTGAGGCCGAGGAATGAAGTACCCTTACCACCTGCGGGCTTAAAAGGTACATTGGGTGAGTGGTCGCGTTAAGTAGGCACACGCGTGGCCATACGATTGCCAGACGCGAACCCCCACGCCACGACGCGTCTGACGCTAAATCACTTGGTCCATTCCATCTTGTAAGTTGTGGCCTGGATATTGCAGGCTGGCGATTTTGCACCCCTTGATAACTAACTCGAGGACAGACATGATACTGATTAAATAAGTAAGGGATGATATATGTTAAATAAAGAAATGAATTCTTTTGCATTACAGTTACTCCACTATTCTTTATTCACTACATACACTCCTTATTAGCTACTAGCACACAATGAACAAACCAACGGGGTCGGTCGCGTAGTCAAACCTATAACTACGGGAGACCATCCGAACCACTTTAGCAGCCATGGATAATTGGATGAGTCAGCTGTGCATAAATAATAGCGCAGTCTGTCTCTGTTCCCTCCCGTATCCATGCTATTTTCACGCTTAAGCTCCTGGAGTTCGGAATAACTATACTCCTGATCCCCCCCTCTCCACATGCTGACTCATCCAGATATCGTCACTTCTCCAGCGGCCTTGAGCCGGGCAAAATAATCATTTCCAGACCGTCACCTCTTCACGTCAACTCCCAATCCGCCTCCTGTTTCTTTGCCAACCATCTTAGACTCTAGAAGCATCTCATTTAGACGGCGATCCCCTTGATTCTGCATGTTCATCTTTTTGTTGTCCTTTTCAACTGAACTTTACTGCATCGGCTATTGCCGTGTTCCTTAGTTCCTCCCTCCCTTTGATGCCCCTCCTCCACGACACAAAAGGACAGCCTGCTTTCTGATTAGTTTAACTTCCTACTTCTCATATATCCTCCTTCATTTGTCGTACACCTACCCGAAAGTCTTCTTAAATACATCCATCTCCCTAAAAAGCAAAGAAGACAACACAAACACCCTCCTTTGCCATGGCGGACGACGCGGTGGCAGGGTTCACTGAGATCACGGGTTCCTCCCCAGAGGTCGCCGCCCGGTACCTGCAGTTGACCGACGGCAACCTCGAAACCGCTATGCAGCTGTACTTCGAGAATGGAGGCGCTGATATCCAACAGGAACCCACCCCTTCACAACACCAAATTCCTACTTCTCATTCTCCTCCGCCTGTTCCTCCACCCTCATCACGACCCTCACGCCCACCACCAGGCTACGAAGACGAACACGGCGTTGTCCATTTGGACTCTGATGACGATTATAACGATATACATGGAGGAGGCACGAATATCCCCGTACGGACATCACGCCAGTCAGCTTCCTCTGCCGGTCAGCCACCACCACAACCCGCAGGGTATTCTACATTTGACGATGACGAAGCCATGGCGCGCCGTTTACAAGAAGAATTTTATGCTGGTGCTGAGAGTTTTGGTCCCGCAGGCGGGGGCGGTGTACGCGCTCCCTTGGCCCGAACAACGGAGACCCTGGTCGGGCCTGGTATGGGGTTTGATGCCGAAGATGGTCTGGATGATGCCGTGATGCGTCAGTTGCGGGCTAGGCAGCAAGCTAGAGGAAGTATGTAGCTTGTCTACTGCTTTTTATTTTATTTCCTGTAACATTCTGTATGTTCGTGGGCTGATATTTTGCGAAACATAGGTAGACCGGGCATTTTCAACCAAAGACCCGTCTCATCGTCGATCTGGAATCAGGATGATTCGGCGTCACATCGGGCATCCTTAGCAGAGGCTACGGGTGGAGCTTCCAACGCCTCTATCAAATCTAGTATGCTTGCTGAAATGTACCGTCCACCCTTTGAGATCATGTCGAAACTCCCCTGGGACCTGGCCCGGGATGAAGGTCGGGAAAAGATGAAATGGTTGCTAGTCAACATCCAGGACGCATCTGTTTTCGATTGCCAAGTTCTAAATAGAGATCTCTGGAAAAACCCGGGCGTTATGGAGACAGTAAAAGAGCATTTCATATTCCTGCAATACTCCAAGGACGACCCGCGCGGCTCGCAGTATATTCAATATTACTTCCCCGGCTTCGACGTGCAAGGTAACTATCCACATATCGCGATTGTTGACCCACGAACGGGCGAGCAAGTAAAAGCATGGACTGGACGCCCAGTCATAAAGCCGTCGGATTTCCTAATGCAAGTCCACGAATTCCTGGATCGCTACAGTTTAGACCATACTGTGCGGAACCCCGTTGCCAGGCGGAAACCAGAAGTGAAGCAGGAGCGCCAGCTCGAAACCATGACTGAGGAGGAGATGTTGGAAATGGCCCTGAAGAATAGTCTGGAAGGCCAGAGCCAGAAAGACGCGAAGAGCAGATATGAGGATCCCGACGATCTGACGAGGAGCATTGGCGATATCAAAGGAAAGGGGAAGGTATCAAACCTAGACGAGGATATGGACGTCGACGCAGCACCAAACGGTCGACAGCAACAAGAAGAAGAAGAAGAAGAAGAGGAAGCGGACGAGTCCCGCCAAAACCCGACCTTCGCCTCCATCCCATCTAATAACCCCCACACAGAGCCCAGCCCAGACCCAGCAACTGTAACCCGAATCCAATTCCGCCACCCAACCGGCCGCGTGATCCGGCGCTTCAACCTATCCGACCCCGTCCGGCGCATCTACGAGTGGCTGAAGGCGTCACCGTTGTCGGAGGATAAGGCTGGGGTGGAGTTTGAGCTAGTCTCGATGGGCCAGAATTTGATTGGGCTGTTGGATGTCTCGATTTCGGATGCGGGATTGAAGAATGGGACGGTTATGGTTGGGTTTGTCGAGGATTGATTTCTATGTGCAGATGTGTGGAAGCAGGTAGCTTTTAGGGAGTGAGGATAGGGATGGGATTGTGGTAATGGAAATGGAGATGACAATGATACCGGCAAACTGGAATTGGCACCCATGTTGCAACAGGAACAGGAATAGGAACTGGAACTGGAATTGGCGCTGGCTTTATTGAAATTGGTAGTGATGAGCATTCATAGACCAAATGAATCATTCATCTTCTGATGAGTGACTTTGTCTTTTCGGGATATGGCATTCTTGTTGAAGTGGTCTCTCTAGAACCAAAAATGAAATGCTTCAAAAAGGAATTAATGCAGAAGTCAGCATGCTATGTATAAAATAATGCGTAACTATAATTTTTGGGCCTAAGTTGCTATGAATGGATGGCAATTGTTGTTTATTATTTCTATAATCCGCATTCCGTAGCCTAACCTACTCTACTGCACAGATGGGGACACATAATAGATTGAAAGGCATGTGACTGTAGTCCATCATTTGTAAGAACTAACCAAGTTCTTTTGAGATTATAAAATAAATGTGAGAATACAAACTTTTAATTTTGTATAAAAATGCGTAGTTATATATATATAATATTAATAGTATTCTCACTTGTTTCAAAATAGTGAAGTCATCAACAGCGATTGGTGGAGATCAACCAAAGAAACCAGAACACTAATAAATAAATAGTTAACTAGTTAGTTACGCAGTAGTTAACCAACTAAAATATTTAGTTAATTAAGTTAGCTTCAAACATCATACATAACATAACTTTTACAGCATAGCCCAAATAATGTCCCCCCGAGTTACCAGGATTCATCATTCGGCGGAACTGCTGGCCCAATCATCTAGCTCTACTCTACCCTACCTCAGAGAGTCATCAGAGTCTGTCTGAGCTGTTCTAAAACCCCCCCCCCCAATAACTGCGCATTTATTAGCTTCTGGTGCCTGGCCTGATCCAGCATGGGAAATTGGCGGCAATCGCTGTTTTTGTTTTACAGATCGTAGAAACAAAGATTGTAGGTGTAACGTAGATCCTAAGAAATGCTTGTGAGACATCATCAATTGAATGCGTCTCCCTCACTGAAAACTGTTGTTGTTGTTGTTCTTGTTCTTGTTGTTGTTCTTGTTGTTCTTGTTGTTGACGTGAGACAATCCTCCGTCTGTATCTTCTAATATAACTTACTTAAGTTCTCACCCACCCACACTTTCCCCGCTAAATAAATATTCAACAGTCAGCTAAATATTTAGCTAGCTTCTTCATGTCCACTCCACCGGACATCAAATACACTTCGGGTCGCCATGACATGACATGACCAGATAGTGCCCCAGAGCATCAAGCTAAAATATTGTACTCGACGACTTATGACTGGAACGGTACGTCGTCTCCGCTGTCAAAAAGCCGCATCTTTCGCACCGGAAATGGTTAGGGTTGTGGACTGACTGACTGACTGACTGAATGACTGACACCCTCGAGCGCTGTAAATAAACAGTTCCCACGAAGTAAACAATAATAGTACAGACGCCCGCAATGAGCAAGGGATCCTCGAAGCCAAATCTCTTTTAACTGCACGACGATAGTTATTAGAAGACGAAAGAAATTACTCGTACCCTAAAATCCGCCTCACTTGACATAACCATATAAATTCATTCTCACTCCCCCCCCCCCCTCTTCCCGATTTTTACAATCGTTCCGAGAGCAACAGACAGACTCACATCTTCTCCCATACAAAATTCTCCAATACAACTGCAGTTTAGCACAGGATATCAATTACATCGAAGGAAGGGCTACATTATCGGCTATCACATCGCCTCGTCTTGTCTTGGATATTTCCACAAAGTGATTGAATTGCTACTGCGTTCCTACGAAAAATGGAGGGCGCCGTTGACCCCGAAACCTACTACACCAAACAGAACTGTATCGGTACGTCTAGAGTGCGACCATGATGAAAATACAGTTGGCATTCTCTTTGGCTAACTTCTTTTTAACAGGAGGTGGGAGCTTTGGGAAAGTGTACAAAGGGTATGTGTTGAAAAGCGTGTTTCTCTAACTACCGTACTAACCCCCGTGCGCCGTGCGCCGTGAGCACTAGCTAATTCTAATTGTAGAGTAGACAAACGAACAGGTCAAGCTGTTGCGATTAAAATCATCGACGTCGAAAACGCAGACGATGAAGTCGAAGATATCATTCAAGAAATCTCAATCCTGTCCGAGCTCAATTCGCCATATGTCACCAAATACCACGGTTCGTTTCTGAAGGGATCAGACCTATGGATCATAATGGAGTTTTGTTCGGGTGGAAGTTGCTGTGACTTGATGCGTGCGGGCCTTATTACTGAGGAATACGTGATGATAATTCTCCGAGAACTACTACTAGGATTGGACTATCTCCACAGCGACAAAAAGCTACATAGAGATATCAAAGGTGGCCAGACCCCCATTGCTTTTAAATTGTCTTTTCATAGTTGTTGGAGCTGACAGAACCTTTTAACTTAGCTGCGAACATACTTCTTGGAGCGAATGGTCAAGTCAAGCTGGCAGATTTTGGTGTCTCTGGGCAACTTTCTGCAACCATGACCAAGAAAAACACCTTTGTCGGTACCCCTTTCTGGATGGCACCGGAAGTTATCAAACAATCTGGTTATGACCACAAAGCAGACATATGGTCATTGGGAATTACAGCCATTGAATTGGCGCAAGGCGAGCCGCCATACTCGGACATCCATCCGATGAAAGTTCTCTTCCTGATTCCCAAGAATCCACCCCCAGTTCTACAGGGAAACTTCAGCAAAGCTTTTAAGGACTTCGTTGAGTTGTGTTTAAAGAGAGACCCTAGAGAGCGACCTTCTGCCAAAGAGTTGCTGAAACATCCTTTTATCAAGCGAGCAAAGAAAACTACGTATCTCACAGAGTTGATCGAGCGATCAGAGCGATGGCAGGCAGTTCATGGAAATCGATCTGCGGATGACGATGACGAGCAAGACTATCGCCAAGCCCCGCACAAACCTACTCCTGAGGAAGAGGACTTGTGGGATTTCGGTACTGTCAGACCCGCTGGCGGGAGAGCAGGTGGACTACGAACAATGAACGATGCGGCGGCAAATGCGAGAACACAGGCACATGAAGACACAAATAGATCTCCAATCGAGCCGCGGAAGGGACCGGCCGACTTGCATATCCAGAACAAATCCTCGAAGGAAATTATGAAAGGTCCACCTTCACCTCCAAAATCTCCCCAAAAGCGCAACATCCCCACAGCAGTCCCAGCTTCCCCTGTAGCTGCGGCTGCTGCAAGAGTTCCACTCCAGCCCTCCGCCCAGAAACAAAAGCTTTTCCAGGAACCAGTACCCAAGACACCGTCGCATTTTGCAAAGCCCCCACCGCCGCCTCCCCAGAAGGAAAGCCCCAGCACAAGCGATTATGATCGAGAGCTCCAAAAGTCATTAGCGCAGGATATCGGGTTTCTTCGACTTGGAGAGTCCCCGAGCGACGACTCGAATGCCTCACAACAAATGCAAGAACACTCTCCTACATCCACACCCACCACACCTACACCCGCTCCAGCACCCGCGTCTCAAGAGCAGATCGCAAGGAAGCCAGTTGCGATGCACATACCGGAAATACCACCATTCAAGGGACACCAAGCAAATCCACTCAGAGATACGTCCAATCAAACTCCCAACCCAACGGCACAGCCCACACGCCAACAAAAGCCCTCAAGACAACACCCACTACCTCCCCTCGCACCCCACCCCCTAAATCCTGTCCAGCGCCAACAACCGCTACCACCCATCCACCAACAGCGGCTTCCACAACTGCCAACCCCGCAGCAAGGGGATATGCCAAACAAACCACCACAGCGCCAGCAACAGCAGCAGCAACAGCAGCAGCAGCAACAACAACAACAACAACAACAACAACAACAACAACAACAACAACAACACCAACAGCAACTACAACAAGAACTACAACGTCACCAGCAGCAGCAGCAGCACCAACGCAAGTCCAGCGACTCTAGCCAGTCATCCTCCGTCGCCTTCTCCCCAGCACCACACTCTCAGGCGAACGAAATAACGGCTCTTAACGGCGTCATCCTCCCCGCCCTTGAAGCCGCCCTCCGCCGGCGCGCCTACATTCTTAACACGATGACCCGCAATTCAGGGATAGGCGCACCTAGAAAAAGCAGCAATAGTAGTACTAGCAGTGGTGGCAACCACACCGCTTTAGAACTTCTCCAACGGCGTCAATACGCGCATGAGAAGTTGAGGAGGTTGGTTATCAAGGCTGCGGGAATATTTAAAGATATCGAAAAATGGGACGATGAGGCGCCTGTAGGGATGGGCGGGGAGGCCAGTGCGTTTCTTGAGGGGTTTTTGGAGGAGGTGCTTGTTAGAGTTGAGCCGGAGGAGGAAACCGGTGTAGGTGTTTCTCCGGTCAGGGTCAGTACTAGCGAGGGTGGGGATGGGGCGACGACTAGGAAGAGGTAGGTCACTTGGTGACTTGGGGAAGGAGGGTGAATAATGCGGGGGGATATTTTCTCATTCCGATTACCCAACTTTTTTTTTTTTTTTTTTTTTTTTTGTGTGTGTGTGTTTTGAGATTTTATCTGGCAGTTGATTCTGTTCACTTCATATCCCTTTTTTCTCTCCCATGTCTTTTCTCCCCACGACCGTCTCTGCCTTCTGCGGAAGCTCTGATGACTTTTACGGTTTGTTACCTCCGAAACCTCTTGTTCGTGGCTGTTGGCGAGTTTATTGGGTTGCTGCCTGACCCTTGGTCTGGCTTGGTTTGGCTTGGGCCCTTCGGCTGGGAGTCAATGATTTCATACATTTCATTACGTCACCGGTGTAGGTGTAGATGAATTGGAGTTTGGGATTTTTATTTTAGCTTCCCGCATCTGTTCCTGGAGAAGCTTTATCCTCCCCTCTCTCTTCGCAACGGACCTTGTGCTGATGAGATGTTTAAAAACGCTTGAATGGTGTGAATCACTTTGCGGGTCCGCCCACAGGTTCGGATAAAGAGAGAGTCGGGAAAAGTACGTAGTACTCCATACCATACCTACCTCAGCCTAGGCGGAGACCTAAAACCGCTTGCCAGCACTTATCGGACGGGAAGAGAGAGAGAGAAATCCACCAATTCACATTCACTACTCCGTACTGTACTGTAACTTCGTCGGGGCCCAATGCCCAATTCGATCCTGTGCGGCGGGACCTTATTATGCACGGGTTGTCTATCGCCTTTCCGTACAACAACAGCAAGCATGCTCATCTTGCACGAGGACCGCCATTCTGAGAGTCTGCTTGACTACTCAATAGGGAGGGAGGAGGGAGAGGGGGCTAAAGGTTGAACTAGTTGGTTGTGGAACTTACCACTGCACTACTCTACTAGTTACTAGTTACTACTACTGGAAGGGAAGGGTTGGTTGCAGCTACGGTGTATTTATTTCTTCTCTTCGCGGGATGGGATGGCCCTGTTTTTGGGGGATTGGAATGGTTGGACAGCGGCCCGCATCCATCAGGCCTCTCTCTGCGCTACATTAAATATGCAGCGCATCGATAGTTAACTACTACTATTAATTGTTCGTATACATTTTGTCCCTCCCGAGTCCCTGCTCCGCGTGGGCAACATGCACTCAGATTAAAAAGAAAAAAAAAAAAAAAGAAAAAAAAGAAAACACATACAAAAACCTGGGCTGTTTAAGAAAACTGCCGCGAAATCCGAAGAGCTAGTAATAACCTGTGAATTCAATACATAACAAGCTCGCTCGCTAGGTCTCTTCAGAATGAGAAAAGAAAAAAAAATCCCTTATTCCCAAACCCCCGGGTCTCCTCTCAATAAGAAAATGCCATCATTTGACGTGGCTAGCGGGGTGGAGGTGAAGGGGGGGAGTTGGTTATAAGATGAATATGGAGATAGGATAGGTTGGGAACGAGCGCCAATCGCGCATGTAGACATCGTTTAAGAAGCGTCGTGGTGTGTCAAGATGGGCGAATTCGCTCGTGGGACTGAAAGGGTCAATCAATCTAGGATTGCTGATTCGCGCGATGCAGGGCGCGCGTTGTGATGTATGTTTGTTGCATGCAACTAGATCAACTACTGTAGATTGGTTTGTTTTCTTCTTTTCTTTTTTTTCTTTTTCTTCTTTGTAGTTACAGATCATAGACGAAGTTGTTGGTCGATCCTATAGTTAGCGGGCCATCATCATCGTGGATTGGAGCCTCTGTCTGTGAAACGTATCCAACGACGCAAATGCAGTCGCTGCCAGTCCAGTCCAGTCCAGTCCAGTCCAGTCTGCCACCAACCAACCCAACCCCCGGATGAGATGCATACACCATACTATATACTGCGTATAACATAGCTCCACTCTCCCTGAATAGAAGTTCTATGCTCATTAGCCATTAGCCCTTTATTATATACCTTATGCAGTTAGTACTACATTATTACTCCGTACATTGTTATCAGATGCTCTCGCACCCGCTGAATGGAGAAATATTATAATAATCTATGCCGTGAACGTGAAACTTATAAATGAGTCTCTATCGATCGGTTCCCACAAAAATCTTTGTAGGAGTAAATAGGGTTGATATAATTGTACTCCGTACTTGTATATACATACAAAGAGACTCTTGCGCGGGGGGGGGGAAACCGTGATGAAAACAGGTTCGAGTCTGCTGCCCTCTGTCTCTTGTTTGCCAGTCAGTGTCTTTCCTCTCTATCTACTGCCTTCACTTTCATGAAGTGGAAAAATGATGATCCTACCTTGTTAGTTACTCATTCCAGCATCATAATCATAATCATATCCAGCTTGTGTCTTTTCACGGGTTCACCGTTTAACAAGGTCTTCTTCTCCCGCTGTTAGCTGGTCCTCCAAACGCAGCGATTGCTGCATGCCTTGCCGCACTTGGCCTGTGGCTTATCGTCAACACTGTGAAAGTGAGCTTCTTTACTACATATTTTATTTCCTGTTCAAGAAAAAAATATATATATATATATATCCTCCCTTCACGGCATTAAATCCAAGCAGAGGATCGGAGTTTTACACTAATGATCAAATTCGCTTGCGTGTATAGGTTGTGCAAAGGCTCTTCTTCTCTCCATTCCGTAAGGTTCCAGGACCGCTTCTCGCAAAGATCACAGGAGCATGGATGCTGTGCGTGGACCTTGCCGGACGGCGTGTCCTAAAAATCCATGAACTCCATGCAAAGTACGGCCCCGTAGTACAGCTGGGGCCGAACGAACTCAGCTTCTCCACCGCGGAGAGCATCGATATCATCTATGGGACTGGGACTCGATTCCGCAAGGCACCTATGTATATGACAATGGGCCGCCCTGGTGTCTTGCACCTATCGGACCCGGCTGCGCACAGGGAGAGGCGCCGACTATTGAATCACGCGTTCGCGAAGCAGCATCTGGACGAGATGGAGCCGGTTTTTCACAAATCGGTGAGGAAGATCGTAGCCAGAATGGATCGGGCGCGCGGCAAGGCTTTGGACATGAGACATTGGTTCAAGATGTATACGCTGGATAATGCGGGAGAAGCTTTCCTTGGGGCGTCCTTTGGCGGTCTGGACTCCGACGAGATGCCGCAATATGTGAAAGATTTTGATTTATTTTTAATAACGTGGGCAATTAAGAGTACCTTTCCCTTCCTGGCTTGGTTCGTGCAGAGAATACCACATCCCAAGATCAAGGTCGCCTTCGGTGCGGAAGAGCGCATCTACCAGGTGAGTGAGGAAGCTTTTTGCACACATCCCATCCCATCCCGGAGCTTTTCCAGCTCTTTTTCTTCGGCTGGGCGAAGCGCTTGTCCCCTTGCAGAGCCCTTGCAGAGCCCCAGATGATTTGCTGCTGACCAATCAATAACTCCCGATTTTCCAGTACGGGATTGATCGGTTTAATGAGTATATCCAGAAATATGGACGTGTCTCCAAGCGCAGAGATCTTCTTACCAAGATGATTGGCTGCAAAGAGAATGACCCAGATGCGCTCGCCGATTCCGATATCGCAGTGGAAATCAGCAATCTTGGTTTCGCAGCGACCGATACCACCGGGACAGCTCTGCTTTATCTGTTCTGGGAGCTCGCCCGCAATCCAGATCTGGTGGAGCGACTTCGTTCCGAGCTCGCCGACCTTCCGCTAGTAGATGGGGTCGTCGTCCAGCATCACAGCGTATCAAATCTCCCATTTCTAGACGCTCTTATCTCAGAAGGATTGCGAGCCTATCCACCTATCCCAGCTGGGCTCCTAAGGGAGGCACCCATTGGTGGATGCATGATAAACGGCATCTATGTGCCTCAAGGGGTGAGTAATAAAAGAAACCAAATTTCCCCTTCGATCTCAATCCACAGCCCATTGGAGCCGAGCCTTTGCTAACGGCTCCTGCATCGCCGCCGAACTGCAGACTGTAGCTTCAACACATACATGGACAACCCACCGTAACCCCGAACATTTCCCGAACCCGGATAAGGTTGACCCGTCTCGCTGGCTTGAAGGCAACGTGTCTGACGGAATGAAGAAGTTCTGGATGCCATTTTCCAAGGGTCCCCGGAATTGCATGGGGCGGACAATGGGGTTGTTCGAAATGAGGATATTGATTGCAACGTTGGTGAGGAGATTTAATATTAGCATCGACGATACCATGGCGGACGATGCCATGGATATCACAGATCATTTTCTTCTTATCCCCAAAAAAGAAAAATGCCTTCTCCGGTTCACCCCGGTATAAAATAACATGGGGAATGCGAAGAAGCGGAACAGAAGGGGCGCGGCAGGGAAGCGGACATGCGTTTCGGGCTTGGTTAAGCTTTTGGGGGCAAAGGGAGTTCGTTTTTGCGATGCATAATGCATAATTACATAGCGTACCTAGTTTTTTTTTTTTTTTTTTTTTTTTTTTTGATCCATATTCTTTTTCTTTAATTGTTGTACCAGCAAAGCCTGTGGATGCTGCATAATTCATCGGTGAGGATTCGGCGGTAACTTAGTTATAAATGATGCTTTATTTAGTAATAATGGTTGGGTAGTTTGGTAACTAGTCAACTTATATATAACTAGCAAGGTAGAACTACAATTTATTGACGAATCAGAAAGCAGTGTAAGAATTCCAACACTAATTTCTTCTTGAGAGAAGTTTCCCTGTAACTAACTAGTTAACTTAGTTACGCGAACGTCAACCAATTGAACCTCGTACGCAGACACACGCTAAGTGGAGATAAGATGACACAGTCAGTCGGTGCGTGCGGGAGTTGAAGATGTATGTATTGTATGTCCCTTATTAGAGGTTGCCTATACTCCGTAGAGCTAGTTCGAATTCTCAAGGAGGATAGAAGCCGCCCGTAACTAGACATTATTACTACTATAGTTACTCCGTAGAATGTTTATTAATAATTTATGAAAACTGCCTAAGTTACACAAAGCACCTCCAGTTCTAAGCCATCCAGTTTCGTAGTATGCCCCGCAAAAGTCAGAATCCGCTGGACGGCTAAATGGTGTCTCAAATCCTTGATCCCCTGGAGAAGACTTCAGATTACTCGCGCTTTCCCGGATTCGATGAGCGCACCGAAGGCTGGTGAAAATCTCCATCCAAAATTTTGGCGGAAGATCATGATCCAGCATCCACTTTTCAATCCACTCACGATTACTCATTACTCAGTTGATCAACGATCTTATCTAGCGAAATTCGGCCCGTGGCGTCAAAACTCGGCCAGCTCACCTTGAGCAACTCTCTTACGTTGTACTACCAAAAGATGGTCCTGCCAAAGGGCTATCTCCAACGCAGTTTTGCCACCCGGCGTTTGAGCGAGTGCATCGGCTCCCTTCTTCGGAAGATAGGATACTGTAGAAGCATTGCCATAACCGGCTACCCTGTGTAGTGGTGTCGTGTCAACTTGGAACTATCCACGATGTCAAAACCAGAATGGTCTTGGCTCATTTTGTTGGCTAGGAGCTCTACGGGATCGTATTTTCCGATGTAGGTCTTGCCTTGATCAATAAAGACTTCCTGGTACCAAAATATCAGCATCGATCGATGTGCTCTAGATACTAAAATACATTTTTTTTACCTGAGGCAAAACTTCTCGTAGCACCCTCCACGTTTAGATAGAGGAACTGAAGAGGTTGTTACTTCTCCTTGCAACCTCTGCCGGCAACTCTGGTGTCAGGTTCTCAGTCTTGTCATGCAAGCAAAATGCCCTTTCATCGGAAAACGAAGATGTTTACGGTCGTTCGTACGAAATCGACTGCAAACTATTGCACCACCCGGCGAGACATAATATTCAGAGGAAGCTGGAAGATTCTCAAATTCCCAGACATGGCCAAAGGAAATTGAAAGCAAAGGTTGGGCAGAGTTTCAACGACGTTGGCATGAACCCCGGGTTTCCTGGCACCCCGCTCTATCAAATAATGCACAATGTAATGTTCGCGGGAATCACATCCCACAGCCTCGCCTTCCTACCCATTCTGGTCCAATAAGATTCCAACTTCCTTCCCGACCCTGCCTCTCGTTGCCGCTGTCATATGTTCTACGTGCGCCAATCGCTAGCCAAATAACTCCGGGGAGGGTTAAAGGCCTAACGAGAACAACCACAACATCAATCCAGGACAGGGGCGACATGACCGTGACAAATAGAAGTTCCGATTATTCCAGCCAATGCTGTTGTTGAGTGTGCCTCAGGAAATTTAAAAATCCCCCGTACGCGAAGTGCCTGGGGTGGCCCTCCCACATGATAGGATAGGCATGGGTAATATATATATGTTCCGGGCGGCGCTTTGGCGTGTAAAAAATCTAGATCATCTGGTTTTACGGAAATGAGTGTCAGATGTGTTTATTTTTGTGGGTTTGATGATGATTCGACTGTAGGTTAAATGAACTGATTTAACGCTGTCGCCAGGGTCAATAAACGGAAAGCGGTAGCTGGGCGGAATTTGAGGTCCTAGTTACCACCCACTCTTTTTACCTTTTCCTCTCCTCCGCAAAAATCCGTCACGTCTACAAACGTCCCAATTGGTTCATCTTCGAGCAAAGTTTGTATTTATGTATCTCCTCCCTGCAGATGCTTAGGTTTCCATCGGAGTAGGACCACCCTGAAACGTAAGTATACCAGGACAAATATTTCTTTCCCACTGATGTATCTTGGAGGATAACGTTGTTATGTTGTAATCTAACTACGCGAGTTACACTAAATAGGTTGGGGTGGCACGTGACTAGGGTAGGTGTAGTAATCACCAACACCCCCCCTTGCTACACCGTGGTCTATAAGCCGCCACCCGGGGCCTCCCCCATCCTCAAATCTTTCAAAAATGCAATAATAATTAATTACATCAATCAGACCCTGATTTCCTCATTAGGAAAGGCGTCCGTACGGCAATAACCATAAAAATCAAGAAATACATGCAAAATCCATTGATCCGCCGTATCATCATTACCATTCAATCATTCCTTCTTCTCAATTTCCTGAATGCCAACCCTTTTGACAAAATCTTCAAATGCAGGCTTCGCCAGTGGCTTGGTGAGGCTGTCAGCTATGTTCACTGTAGAATCAACATGTTTCATCATGATTTCCCCTTTTTCAACCAAATCGCGGAGAATATGATATCTAATCTCAATATGGCGCGACCTTTGTGTTAAGGATTCTCCCTTTGCTAGATCAATTGCTCCCTTATTGTCAACTTGTAGGTGTGAGCATATTTTCACTTTTCCATCATTCATCAACCCGGCATCATATAACATATCATTCAACCAGATTACCTCACAAGCTGTCTTGCTAGCTGCAATATATTCGGCTTCTGTGGTTGATTTGGCAATAGATGTCTGTCTCTGTGAATGCCATGAGATCGGTGACTCATTAATCAATATAACATAGCCAGTAGTTGATTTGTATTGAGAATCCACCTCTGCCCAGTCTGAATTGCAGTATGCCACAGGACTCAGGCTCACATAGACTGGCCGGCGGGACCATGAATTTCACATTTGGTCCCATTTGGTCTGGTTCCATACATTTCTTGGTGTGAGTCCCACCAGGACCAAGCCTCAAAAAAATCTGAAAATGGACCATTTCTGAGAGAAATGGTGTGAAAAATGATCAGATTTAATTCAAGAACAGTGAAATGAGAGTAATTTCTCAGAATAAACTGTGAAAGATAATCATTCTTTCAAAATCAGAATAAGACTGAGACTGAAGATCAAAATCAGTCTCATTCAGTTTATTCAGTGATTACTTATATAATCAGAATTTGATAATAATTATTGATAACACTCATGAAATAACTAAATACATTTTTATGTAAGTTTATTCTTCACTTTCTCATGAAAACTACACTTCTCTGATATACTGTGATCAGAGATATTAAACTGTCTGATAATTCTATATTTTATAATCATAAGTTTCTTGATTATTTCTTCTTATAATTGTCTCTGATAATAGTAATAAATATCTTGACTTGAGTTGAACTTTCACTTCATTCTCATCTCTATTAATGAAATTATCAGAATATTACATATTATCAGTGCAACAGTTGAATATATACTCTCAATAATTTTTTATAACTCTAGAATTGATTTAGCATGTAAATTTATCAGATTATCTTGAAGATAGTGATTAAATTCAGTTTTATAAGTATATAGTTTTATCTGATTTTCAGTTATAATTAATATATATAAGTTCTGTTTCAAAGTTAGTATTATAATTCTATATAATATAAAGTGTTATCAAAGATTGTTACTTATTAGAGAATTATATTTCACTATTTTTATATCTTAAATATCTGCTTATTTAAATCTCTGATAGTTAATATTATAGTAGTCTTAGATTAATTTAATATATAAGTCTCATTTCTTCTCTATTCAATCTTGAGAAGTATAGATATTAACTTAATAAAAGAGATCTAGTAGAGCTGCTATAGTATAGTACTCTATAAAAGATTATTCAGTTTTACTATAATAATATATCAGTTTATTTCTTACAGTAATAATAACCTGCACTATAGTATTATCTCAGACTGAATTTCTTTTTAAGTGATTCAACTGCTTTTCAAGATAAGTAAATAAACTGTTATATACTTATCAGACTGACTGCAGTATTGATGTATAAGTGATTAAGACTATCTTTATTATCTTATAAAACTGAAACAGTAAATTAATTACATATTTTAACTGAGTTCACTTTATATTAGAAAGTTTCAATATCTGAATCTTTTTCTAATCAGAGTATTACACTCAATAATTAATTATCTGACATAATTAAAGAGTCTGAATAGTTATCTTATATATTGAACTTTATCATATTCTAATATTCTGTATCATATTCAGTGATATGACTGATTTATTTATTTATTAAATATTATGAAATTATTATTATTATTTAGAGAAGATATAAATCATATTAATAATATTTCAAATCTGTGATATTTAAATTATTAGTTAATCTATTCAAAATTAACAGTAGTGTTATTAAAAAGCATTATTAAAAAGTAATATTAAAAAGTATTATTAAAAAATATTATCTTTTATAAAGTGAATATAAAAGTTACTTAAGTAATTACTTTCATCTCATTCTCATTTCAAGAATCAGTCATCTCATTATTCTTTATCTTAATATTAAGATTCTTTATCAGTGTTTATATTACAAGTTGAATCATATAAGTAATACAGAGAATATGATCTTGTTTATTATTTTAAAAATACAAAGTTAATTTTTACTTCAAGCTCTTTATTATAGTATAGTTATTCACAGTATTATCAGTTATAATTATAAGAAGACTGAGACTAATATCTTAATAGTTATTTTTAATTACAGTTATTAATATCTCTATTATATAATTCTCAGTATGACTACTGATCAATGATTCAAATTTAATTAATGTCTCTTAATAAGTTCAGTTCTCATTAATATAATAACATATAACTCTTATAAATGTAAGATTATTTGTACTAGTTCATGCATTCACTGTGAGAGATACTCTTCAATAATTCTTCAACTCTGATTCTAGATATTATATATTAACTTTATAATATATTTCAAGATTGAACTGAAGACAGAATTAATGTGAAATATAAAGATTTGAATTAAGTATTTAAAGAAGTGTTCAGAATTCAGAGTTTTCAATTAATTGAAGAGAAAGATTCAGAGATATATATATATAAAGTAATTATTCACAGAAGTTATTAGATAAGAGTTATGAAATCAGAGTACTGATATATAATTATTTTCATATAATTTTCTTCAAATTAGAAAGTTAGTATTATTAAAAATCATTATCTGATAGAGTAATTTATCAGCTTAGTAGTAATTTTCTGATTATTTTTCTTTTATTATCTGCATTCTGATAACTTCAGATGTTAGAAAATTTCTTCAGAGTTATAATTAGTTCATGATGAATGTTTCTGAATAAAGTTATAGTAATTATAGTAGAGAGATAACTCTTCAGTAATCTATAATATAATCTGTTGATAATTATTTCATAGTTCATCTCAGTATTTATATTGAGTTTTTCATAAATTTCATGACCTGAAATCAGATGTGAAGAATGAAGTGATTATTTATTATAATTGAAAGAGAGTATTCTGTGTTGAATTATAAATAATATAGACTTTGTGATTTATAGTGATTTCTTGAAGAGTTTGTGAATTTTCAATAGAAGTAAAAGAAGTGAAAGAAGTGAATTCAGAAGATATGATAATAATTTAAGAAAGATAATAATTTATTTTCAATAACTGATCACTGATGTGTGTAAGAAGAATTAATATAAGAGAAAATAATCTTATTTCTTAGCTTAGTTATAATTTTAGTACTAACTCAGATTAGATATCATCAATGTATAAAAGTAAATAAATAATCTTGATTAATCTCTATTATATTTCTTGAAATATATTAATATTATGAAAGAGAGTGTTATCAAATTACATTATCAGATAATATTATTAAAAATATATTAATATTGTGAATATCAATGTTGAAAAAATGTTGATACTTATACATTATAGTGATTTATGAATCATGATAGTTAAATATATATATATATATATATATTATTCCTGACTTGATTACAACTTGTACAATAATTTTTAAAAACTTAAAATTAATTTTAATTATTAATAATTATAAACTTATAACTAACTAATATAAAAAGAAAAAAACTTTTTCTACTTATTATCTTTCTGCTCTTTCTCATTCTTCTTATCATTCTTTATAATTCACTTCTTATTCTTCTTCTTCTTCTTCTTCTTCTTATCTGAGATAATAATCATCTTAAAATCTCTCTCTGCTGCCTTCTCAGAGAAGAGTTCTCACTGCTTCTTCTCAGCCAGATCAACCTGTATCTCAAAATCCTGCATTTTCTGGTCTGCTGTCTCAGGTTTCATCTCAGTAGTAAGCAGATTGACATGCTCAGAGAGCAGGACTGTCTTCTCAATATTCTGAATCATGAAGTGTATTCAAGATCTGAACAAGGTCTTAATTCTCTTCTTCTCTGTCAGCTTCTGCTAATCAATTAAAGAATAGAAGTGTTATCAAAAATTATTATCTCTCAATAAATAAAAAACTTATCAGTTTTAACTTCTTTATCTTTCACTTTAACACTCTCTTAATCTTCTTCTACTACTGTTTATTTACAGTAATACTCTTCTTATCTCTCTCTCTCTTCATCTTAGTCTTAAATCATTCTCAGAACTTCTTCTGATCTTATTACTACTGTATAAGACTCTTCACTATCTTCTTTTTCAATCTCTCACAGACAGTGTCATCTGCATTATTTCTATACTTAGTTCAGTCTAAATCTATCAGAAGTGTTACTTAAAATTATTATTATTCTACTCTCTTATAAAGTCTCTTTAAGATATTATAATATGTCTTATAATCTATCTCTTCTTATTTAAACATCTTCTTCTTCTCTCTCTTCAATCTGTGACAGTGCTCATGTGCCTTGATGATCTGCAGAACTGCAGAATATTTGAAGAGAAATAACATAATTGATTTCAGTGAGTGTTGAAGAGAGATGAAGATAGAAGAGATAGTCAGAAATAATATAATAATAATAATAATAATAATGATGATGATAATAATGATGATAGTGATAGTGATAATAATAATGATAATAATGATAATAATAATAATAATGAAAGAGAGAGTGCATTGAAATATATTACTGACTTATCAAATATAAAAAGACTTAAAGAAAATATTAACAGTTTTCAGTAATGTACAGAAACAGCTATAGTATTGTATAGTAATATCATCTTTATTTAATACATGCACTGTTGATATTCTTTGTATGCAGTTATTATATAATCTATATCAGAGATATATGCAGAAAACAGATCTTTGTTACTAGAATAAATGATTGCAGCAATTCTCTATTTTCATATTATAAAGATAAGTTATTCTTATTTCTTTCTTCTCTCTTTTCTCTTCTTCAATCAATCACTAATTTCAAGCTGATATGAAAACTATTAAAACACTCTCAGAAACTCTCAAATTGAAGAGTATAGACTAATCAAATTTTAAATGTAGAAGAAATTAAATTATCTTCTATAGATTTAATTATTCACTTTCTCTTAAATAAAACAGCAGTCACATTCTCTCTTTCTCTCAATCAAACAAAATATGACCTGTGAAAAGCAAGTATTATATCAGACTATAATAATCAACACAGCCTCAGCATGTAGAACTGTATATATACAGCATGTACTGAACTGAGAGACTGTGTGAATTGCAAACTGACAGCAGCATCTCAGAGAGAGCTGTGTGATGTGAGAAAGCTGCAACTCTCAGTCACATGTGCAGAGAATGAATTGCTGTAGTAAGTGCATGTGCATTGAAGTAATACTTTTTAATAATACTCAGTCTCTGATATAATGAAAATAGAGTCTCTCTGTGAGATCTGTTTTTATCAGAAGTTAGAGAATCTTATATTTCTCAAGATTATCTTTGTACATCTTGTCTGTGAAATTAATGAGAGAAATCATTGATTTCAGCATTCTATTCTTAATGCTATTCAAGTGACAGCAGAGTTCACTCTGATCACACTTTTTAAGTGTATGTTTTCTAATTATTCACATTTATATAGATATATACTGATTATTTATTAGATGATATTAAGATAATAACTCATTGCAGCTGTGTTACTCTCACTGTGAGAGATACACAGTTGATAATGAATATTACAAAGACTCTGAGAAGTGAGTATTTTAAGAATACTGCAGCTCTGTAATCTTGATTTTTTTTTATTTTTATTTTTTATTTTTTTCTTTTTCTTTTCTTTTTTTTTTTTTATTGTGATTTTTTCTTGTTGTTTTATTTTTTATTTTTTTATTATTTTTTATATTTTATATTTTTTTTTTAATTAAAATGATATTAATTATAATCTGTGTTTAGAAAAGTAATGATATTTGATAACACTCTCTGTTAAATTTTCAACAAATGAGCACTATGTTATGATATTATGTAAGTGAGAAATGATTTCATAATCTCATTTAATATTATTTTCAATAATGAGATCAGAATGAAAATGTGACTAAGAATTCAAACATATTCTTTATCTGAGACTAGATTTTTATTTGAAAAGTGAATCTGAGACCTTTAATATCTGAAATAATGTGATTTGAGATCAATATAATGAACACAAATCATGATCAGAAGTAATGCTTTTAGACAATGTGATAACTGTAAAGTTTGATTCTGATTCTAGACACAGTCACACAGTCAGTCTAGACTCATATCACTGATCTTCTTTCTGTATAATATGCCATGGTTTTTCATCTTCTTGACATAATGTAGGACATGCTTCAACACTGCTCAACATGCTTTGTGTGAATGTGAGTTAAAATGCGAGAGATAGTTGACTGTGAATGCCAGGTCTGACCGGCTGCTTGAGACTAAATACTGCAATGATCTCAATTCTTGATGATATCTTGTAGCTGTAAAGTTGTCATTCAATTCACCATCCTTATCAGGTGAAAACTTCAGTTGTATGCCCGCCACTATTGAGGTCCCTGCAGGATTCACCTTATTCATGCTGAAATCTTCAAGAATCTCCTCAATATAATGACTCTGTGTAACTGCTAGATTGCTATTTCTCTGGCATTTGACCTTCATTTCAAGATATGACTTGATCTCTTTGACATTCTTTGTCTCAAATCTCTTTGTGATCTCTCTTAATACTCAGTCTAATTGCTGTTCTTGAGGTCTCATCACCTGACAATCATTGACATGCAATGTTAGATAGATCTTGTGAACAGAGTGATATAGAAATCCACTGTCATAAGATAATATCTTGAATTTCAATGTAGTCAGATGCTCTGTTGTGAGGAAATATCATACTCTTGTGACTTGCTTCATTTCATATAGACTCTGATGAAGTAATCTCATCAAGCTCTCTCTGTCATGCTTAACACCTGTAAGCAGTTGCATATAGATCATCTCATTCTGTGGTAGTATGTCATTCAAAAATGTGAATACATAGTCAATCAATTTGACCTTTCATTCTTTAACAGTTGATATAGTGAATAGACTGTGTGATGTAGGCCCTGATACCACTGCAGTATACAATCTTGTATAATGAATACTCTGCTGTTACAAGAACTCTCTAATCACTCAGTGAGCTTTAAAGTGAATGATTTCTCTCTTATTATTGAATTTCTGATCATATACTCACTTATCTGTAAGAATATTCATTTTCAGAGCCTTCTCAACAATAATATATATCTTCTTCTGTTCAAATATCTTAATCTTCTTTTTCATTGCCTCATGTTAATAGTCTCAGTCTGAGCTTCTCTTGACTTCTGTCAGTGTAGTTGATCAATCTGTCAGAACACTTAGAACAGAATTATTCTCATTAACAGAGTCTTCAGACTCTTTATTCATGACAAGCTGTGTCTTATCATCTAGAAGATAGATTGAATCAATTACACTCTCTAAGTTCTTATTAACAATCATCTTCAAAACATCTGGCTTTTTCTTTATAAGTCTTCTTAGAAGGCAGTGTTATCATCCCTCTCTAGCATTCAGAATATTTAATTTATTAGGCAATTCATTGAATTCTCTCACTGTATTTACAGATGTGTTTGCACTCATGTCAAGAGCTTCATCAAATATAACATCTCATGCAATCTCAAGATGATGTGCAACAGAATTTCACACATGATATTGATGTAATTCTTGATATTCAACCAGCTGTTATTCCTTGCTGTCAATTCTATCTGTGAGCTTATTTGACACTTTCAAATTCTTCTTATAGACCTTACACTCTTATCTCTGTATTCAATGAACAGAAGATTGCACTTCAGTTCAAGCTTTAAAAGATGTAAGTGATGTTTCTTTCTTACATTCAAATATCTTTGTTAATATTGAGAATGTGTTAATCATTATAATCATGACTTGTATTGCTTCACTTCAAAGTTCTCTTTCTAATTCACTATTAAATAGTAGACTTCATGTCTTTTCTGTAACTATTTGATTCACATGTTCTGCTGAGTCATTCAATTGTGATGTGTCAGATGTAGTCATTTCATATGCTATTTCTTTGCTCTGACAGTAGATCTTAAGTTCTTGACTTTTGAACTCTTCTTCATCATTTCAGTGTAGAGTTTCAACTTGACATTGTGTAGTTATCTCAATATCTGTGATGAAATTCATTAATCTTGCAGTAGATTCTTTCTTTCTCATCATAAGAATTACTCATCTATAATGAGTTATATTATTCATTATACTTAATCAGTAGCTTGCACTCTCTCTAGTGAGAGTGTTATTTCTGTTGAAAAGTGTTTTTTCACTTTCTGTCAGATTGATGAAGAATCTCATTGCCAGCTTGATAGCTTATGTTATAGATATGAAGATTGAACATGTCATTTTTATCTGTACACAGGTCTTACAGAATGACAAAGCTCTGTCACTTTTTATTCTCATTTCTAGTCATGAATCTGCTACTATTTTTGTGATATCTGTGAGATTCAGATATTCTAGCTTTTAATGTCATTGTATCATTGTAAGTTCTATAATCTTTGTATCATTTCTTTCAGATAGTGTTAATATTGTGTCATCTTTCATCTGTAATATGTTTACAGGTTCAAAATCATCATTGAGTATAGCAAACTGAATCAAGTCTCTGTATATAACTGGCCTTTCTATCTCATAGATATCATTCTCATTTAATCTTGCTGTAAATGAGAACATGCGGTCAGGAGACATAATCAATATAGTATAATTATTCTCATATGTCAACTGCTTATAGATATAACTCTGACATACAAGCTTATTCATACTCATGAGGTTCACTTCTAACTTCAGAACATAGTGAATATCATTTAACAGTATATTCATCTCTTTCACTGAAATCTTTATATCTTCTGTAGCTGCAGTGAGGACTACTGTTCTGTCTGCTATTTTCAACATTACTTTCATCTTCTGAGGTTTTGTCACAACAAGATCTCTGTGAGATGTGATATGAGTGCTCAATTCAGAGTCTAGAATTCAGATATCTTTTTCTGTCTGATCACTCACATAGGCCTTTTCTTTGATGTAAAATACTTGCTTCATGATATTGTGAATAGAAGCAGTATCTGTATTCTCTGCATTCTTGTCTTTATTCTTATTTCTATTTGTATTGAAGTTTGAAGAATGTTTCTCAGAGTATTTCTTTCAATAGTCAGTCTGAATATGATCAATCTTTTGACAATGATAGCAGGTTCTCATGTCATTACCTCTACATTCAGGTTTGAATTCAGTGTTCTTGTTCTTGTCATTGTCTTTCTCTTTATTCTTGTCTTTCTTATTCTTATCTTGCATGTTATTGATAGGATTTCTAGACATATCAGTATTTGCTTCATTCACAGCAAAGAGTCATAAAAGAATATCACAGCACAGGCTTATAAAATCATTCTCTAAGAGTTGAGTATTATCTTTGTCAATTTGATTCATTTGATTTCTTATGAATGAGACTTAATCTCTGTTGACTTCTGTAAGCAGTCTGTTGAAAAACATGACATTCAGAATCTTATATTCTAGACAGATATAATCAGTTCTTATAGTAATCAGATATTCAATGAAAGCATGATCTGAGTCTCTTGACTTAGCAGTCATGCTAATCAGTTTCTCAAACAGACAGGTTCTGTGAACAGCAGGCCTCTTAGAAAAGTTATTCTCTATGATAGTTTATAGTAGACTGACCGTGTGACCATGTCTGAGACCAGAATCAAACTTTACAGTTATTACATTGTCTAAAAGCATTACTTCTGATCATGATTTGTATTCATTACATTGATCTCAAATCACATTATTTCAGATATTAAAGGTCTCAGATTCACTTTTCAAATAAAAATCTAGTCTCAGATAAAGAATATGTTTGAATTCTTAGTCACATTTTCATTCTGATTTCATTATTGAAAATAGCATTAAATGAGACTATGAAATCATTTCTCACTTACATAATATCATAACATAGTGCTTATTTGTTGAAAATTCAATAGAGAGTGTTATCAAATATTATTACTTTTCTGAACACAGATCATAATTAATATCATTTTAATTAAAAAAAAAATATAAAATATAAAAAATAATAAAAAAATAAAAAATAAAATAATAAGAAAAAATCACAACAAAAAAAAAAAATAAAAGAAAAAGAAAAAAATAAAAAATAAAAATAAAAAAAAATCAAGATTACAGAGCTACAGTATCTTTAAAATACTTACTTCTCAGAGTCTTTACAATGTTTATCATTAATTATATATCTCTCACAGTGAGAATAATACAGCTGTGATAAGTCATTATCTTAATATTATCTAATAAATAATCAGTATATATCTATATAAATGTGAATAATTAGAAAACATACATTTAAAAAGTGTGGTCAGAGTGAACTCTGCTGTCATTTGAATAATATTAAGAACAGAATACTGAAATTAATGATTTCTCTCATTGATTTTATGAACAAGGTATACAAAGATGATCTTGAGAAATATAAGATTCTCTGACTTCTGATAAAAACAGATCTCATGAAGAGACTCTATTTTCATTATATCAGAGACTGAGTGTTATTAAAAAGTATTACTTTAATGTATATACACTTACTGCAGTGATTCACTCTCTGTGCATGTAACTGAGAGTTGTAACTTTCTCATACTGTATAACTCTTTCTGAAATGCTGCTGCTGATTTGTAATTCACACAGTCTCTCAGTTCAGTATGTGCTGTGTATATACAGTTCTGTGTACTGAGACTGTGTTAATTATTATAATCTGATGTGATACTCACTTTTCACAGATCATGTTTCATTTGATTGAGAGGAGAAGAGAACACAACTGCTGTTTTATTTAAGAGAAGATGAATAATTGAATCTGTAGAAGATAATTTAATTTCTTCTGTATTTGAAATTTGATTAGTCTATACTCTTCAATTTGAGAGTTTCTGAGAGTGTTTTAATAGTTTTCATACCAGCTTGAAATTAGTGATTGATTGAAGAAGAGAAAAGAGAGAAGAAAGAAATAAGAATAACTTATCTTTATAATATGAAAACAGAGAATTACTGTAATCATTTATTCTAGTAACAAAGATCTGTTTTCTGTATATATCTCTGATATAGATTATATAATAACTGTATACAAAGAATATCAACAGTGCATGTATTGAATGAAGATGATATTACTATACAACACTGTAACTGTTTCTGTACATTACTGAAAGCTGTTAATATTTTCTTTGAGTCTCTTTATATTTAATAAGTCAGTAATATATTTCAATGCACTCTCTCTTTCATCATCATTATTATTATCATTATTATTATCATTATCATCACTATTACTATCATTATTATTATTATCATTATCATTATTATTATCATTATTATATCATTTCTGACTGTCTCTTCTATCTTCACTTCTCTTTAACACTCACTGAAATCAATTATGTCATTCTTCTTCAAATATTCTGTGATTCTGTGAACTATTCAGGCACATGAGCATTATCACAGATTGAAGAAAGAGAAGAAGAAGATGTTTAAGTGAGAGAAGACAGATTATAAGACATATTATAATGTCTTGAAGAGACTCTATAAGAGAGTAGAATAATAATAATTTTAAGTAATGCTTCTGATAGATTTAGACTGAACTAAGTATAGAAATAATACAGATAACATCATCTGTGAGAGATTAAAGAAGAAGATAGTGAAGAGTCTTATACAGTAGTAATAAGATCAGAAGAAGTTCTGAGAATAATTTAAGATCAAGATAAAGAGAGAGAGAGATAAGAAGAGTATTACTATAAATAAGCAGCAGTAGAAGAAGATTGAGAGAGTGTTAAAGTAGAAGATAAAGAAGTTAAAACTGATAAGTTTTTTATTTATTAAGAGATAACAATTTTTGATAATACTTCTGTTCTCTAATTGATTAGCAGAAGCTGATAGAGAAGAAGAGAAATAAGACCTTGTTCAGATCTTAAATGTACTTCATGATTCAGAATATTGAGAAGACAGTTCTGCTCTCTGAGCATGTCAATCTACTTACTACTGAGATGGAACCTGAGGCAGTAGATCAGAAAATGCAGGATTTTGAGATACAGATTAATCTGGCTGAGAGAGAGCAGCAGAAACCCTCTTCTGAGAAGATAGTGAAGAGAGATTTTGAGATGATTATCATCTCAGATGAGAAGGAGAAGAAGAAGAAGAAGAATAAGAAGTAAATTATAAAGAATGATAAGAAGAATGAGAAAGAGCAGAAAGATGATGAGTAGAAAAAGTTTTTTTCTTTTTATATTAGTTAGTTATAAGTTCATAATTATTAATAATTGAAATTAATTTTAAGTTTTTAAAAATTATTGTACAAGTTGTAATCAAGTCAGAAATAATATATATATATATATATATATTTAACTATCATGATTCACAAATTACTATAATATATAAGTATCAACATTTTTTCAACATTGATATTTATAATATTAATATATTTTTAATAATATTATCTGATAATGTAATTTAGTAACACTCTCTTTCACAATATTAATATATTTCAAGAAATATGATAGAGATTAATTAAGATTGTTTATTTATTTTTATATATTAATAATATCTAATCTGAGTTAGTACTAAAATTATAACTAAGCTAAGAAATAAGATTATTTTCTCTTATATTAATTCTTCTTACACACATCAGTGATCAGTTATTGAAAATAAATTATTATCTTTCTTAAATTATTATTATATCT
Source organism: Blastomyces gilchristii SLH14081 (assembly GCF_000003855.2). NCBI lineage: Eukaryota > Fungi > Ascomycota > Eurotiomycetes > Onygenales > Ajellomycetaceae > Blastomyces > Blastomyces gilchristii. The sequence continues at coordinate 674,713 of NW_003101662.1, read as the reverse complement.
TCTGAATTCACTTCTTTCACTTCTTTTACTTCTATTGAAGATTTATAAACTCTTCAAGAAATCACTGTGAATCACAAAGTCTATATTATTTATAATTCAACACAGAATACTCTCTTTCAATTATAATAAATAATCACTTCATTCTTCACATCTGATTTCAGATTATAAAATTTATGAAAAACTCAATATAAATACTGAGATGAACTATGAAATAATTATCAATAGATTATATTATAGATTACTGAAGAGTTATCTCTCTACTATAATCACTGTAACTTCATTCAGAAATATTCATTATAAACTAGTCATAACTCTAAAGAAATTTTTTAACATCTGAAGTCATCAGAATGCAGATAATAAAAGAAAAATAATTAGAAAATTACTACTGAGCTGATAAGTTACTCTATCAGATAATAATTTTTAATAATACTAACTTTCTAATTTAAAGAAAATCATGTGAAAATGACTATATATCAGTACTCTGATTTCATAACTCTCATCTGATAACTTCTGTGAATAATTATTTTATATATATATATCTCTGAATCTTTCTCTTTAATTAATTGAAAATCCTGAATTCTGAACACTTCTTCAAATACTTAATTTAAATCTTCATATTTCACATTGATTCTGTCTTCAGTTCAATCTCAAGATATACTATAAAGTTAATATATAATATCTAGAATCAGAGTTGAAGAATCATTGAAAAGTATCTCTTACAGTGAATGTATGAACTAGTATAAATAATCTTACATTTATAAGAGTTATATATTATTACATTGATAAGAACTGAACTTATTAAGAGACATTAATTGAATTTAAATCATTGATTAGTAGTCATACTGAGAATTATATAATAGAGATATTAATAACTGTAATTAAAAATAACTATTGAGATATTAGTCTCAGTCTTCTTATAATTATAACTGATAATACTGTGAATAACTACACTATGATAAAGAGCTTGAAGCAAAAATTGACTTTGTATTTCTAAAATAATAAATAAGATCATATTTTCTGTATTACTCATATAATTTAACTTGTGATATAAACACTGATAAAGAATCTTAACATTGAGATGAAGAATAATAAGATGACTGATTCTTAAGATAAGAATGAGATGAAAGTAATTACTTAAGTAACTTTTATATTCACTTTATAAAAGATAATATTTTTTGATAACACTTTTTAATATTACTTTTTGATAATACTTTTTAATAATACTACTGTTAATTTTAAATAGATTGACTAATAATTTAAATATCACAGATTTAAAACATTACTAATACAATTTATATCTTCTCTAAATAATAATAATAATTTTATAATATTTAATAAATAAACAAATCAGTCACATCACTGAATATAATACAGAATATTAGAATATAATAAAGTTCAATATATAAGATAACTATTCAGACTCTTTAATTATATCAGATAATTGATTATTGAGTACAATACTCTGATTAGAAAAAGATTCAGATATTAAAACTTTCTAATATAAAGTGAACTCAGTTGAAATATATGATTGATTTACTATTTCAGTTTTATAAAATAATAAAGACAGTCTCAATTACTTATACATTAATACTACAGTCAGTCTGATAAGTATATAATAGTTTATTTACTTATCTTGAGAAGTAGTTGAATCATTTAAAAAGAAATTCAGTCTGAGATAATACTATAGTACAGGCTATTATTACTGTAAGAGATAAACTGATATATTACTATAGTAAAATTAAACAATCTTTTACAGAGTACTATACTGTAGCAGCTCTACTAGATTTCTCTTATTAAGTTAATATTTACACTTCTCAAGATTGAATAGAGAAGAAATAAGACTTATATATTAAATTAGTCTGAGACTACTATAATATCAACTATCAGAGATTTGAATAAGTAGATGTTTAAGATGTAAAGACAGTGAAATATAATTCTCTAGTAAGTAATAATTTTTGATAATACTTCATATTATATAGAACTATAATACTAACTTTGAAATAGAACTTATATACATTAATTATAACTGAAAATCAGATAAAACTATATACTTATAAAACTGAATTTAATTACTATCTTTAAAATAATCTGATGAATTTACATATTAAATTAATTCTAGAGTTATGAAAAATTATTGAGAGTATATATTCAACTGTTATACTGATAATATATGATATTCTGATAATTTCATTAACAGAGATGAGAATGAAGTGAAAGTTCAACTCAAGTCAAGATATTTATCACTATTATTAGAGATAATTATAAGAAGAAACAATCAAGAAACTCATGATTATAAAATATAAAATTATCAGATAGTTTAATATCTCTGATTACAGTATATCAGAGAAGTGTAGTTTTCATAAGAAAGTAAAGAATAAACTTATACAAGAATATATTTAATTATTTTATAAGTATTATCAATAATTATTATCAAATTCTGATTATATAAGTAATCACTGAATGAACTGAATAAGACTGATTTTAATCTTCAGTCTCAGTCTCATTCTGATTTTGAAAGAATGATTATTTTTCACAGTTTATTCTGAGAAATTACTCTTATTTCACTGTTCTTGAATTAAATCTGATTATTTTTCACATCATTTCTCTCAGAAATGATTCATTTTCAGATTTTTTTAAGACTTGATTCTGATGAGACTCATGCTAAGAAATGTATGAGACCAGATCAAATGAGACTAAATGTGAAATTCATAGTCTCACCGGCCAGTCTAGTTCATAGAGTATAAGCAGATAACTTGAATTTCTTAAGTATAGTGAAATGAGTCTTGATCTGTGAGACAATTGCAGATCATATATAATTGTATAATTAAAGATTGTGTTCTTTTCAGAAATGTTGTATATTCATGATAACATTCTTATCAAGATTATTATCTTCAAGAATATTATCAGTTTCAGACTGTTCTGCAGTTAAAAGAATTTTCTCTCTTCACATTGAGTAGTTAATGAATTCAGTGAGAACTATTAATCTTTTGATAAGTCTTACTTAGCTTCTGAATTCTTCAAGAACTTTCATTATAACAGATATCTTCTCTTTTTATTGAAGATATTCTGTTAGATCTGCTCTCATCTCATTATCTGCAGAGTCACCTCTACTGGTCTTCATTCACTCAACCTCATACTGAAGTCTTGCAATTTCAAGCCTTATATAAGTCTCCTCACTTGCTGAGCTATTGTCATTTCAGTTATTTGAGCTCTCTGTATTGTCTGACATCTCACTGATACCTTCAATCAGATCTTTGTATACATTGAACTCATCAGACTGTTCTTCTGTGATGATTTTATCTGGCTCAAATGCCTCTGAGACAGTCACTTTTCAGTTTGTTGCAGGTGTTGATAAACCCACACTCAATTCTTCTTATGCTTCAGGCATTTGTGGATTTCTTCTCCTACGTGTTGGCATGTAATCCTTCATTAAGTCAGGCTTTCCACCCGATCTCAGGTTCACCATGGGTTCAATTAATCAATAAAAAACATCTAGGCACGTGTAACGATACATGGAGACGTAGTTGGCATGTTATTGCGGTTATTCATTGCTTGCGAAGGGCTTCATAACCTCTTGGAGGATAACGTTGTTATGTTGTAATCTAACTACGCGAGTTACACTAAATAGGTTGGGGTGGCACGTGACTAGGGTAGGTGTAGTAATCACCAACAATGTAAACCTCCATGATGTATAAGCTTGCTTGATTTACTGCACGTAAGGAAGATACTTCGAGCACGTACTCTGACCCAGGCGAAGAAACCAGATAAGCTCACCGGAAGGGAGCGGTGTAGAGTGAAGCAGTGGCCATGGGGTTAGCGGCCGCCTGGCGGTACTCAACGTCAGAAATGGAATGCAGGATGCAGAGAAACAGTTGACGTAGTAGTCAATCACCAAGAAGGGTTGAAAATAGTCCACGCGATCGTTGTTTGGGTTGTTTGGGTTGTTTTGGATCGTTTCTATCTCGCATGGGAGAAATTCATCATGGGAGCAAACAATGGTCAGGCAGGTTGCAAGGAGTCCATGGCAAGTGAAAGAGCATCGTCGAACGACAAAGTGAGGCTATGAATACGATCCGCATTCAACAAAGGGCTAACGAAGACAGCTCTCGATCCAGGTGTTTGATGATTTCCAGCACCCTTCTTGGTGGGACATTCTTGGTCGGATCTTTCGATAGCCCTAAAATTAGTCAATTGCAAAGCATCCCCGGTTAATGCGGATAGAACACACTGCGTGGAAAATGGTTCGATATCAATATTTCCCAATGGGTATTTGTGTGGATGCTGTTTGTTATGTGCGTACGTTGACCTGGTGAAGTCAGGGACAAACAAACTCAGGGGAAATATAACTAATTAGGGCAGCCACGATCATGTGACTAGTTAATTGCCCATCTGCTGCTGAGGATAAATCAACAGTCATTATTGAATGAAACCATCCGGCAACTGTGTGCAGCCGAGCATCCTGTTCAGGGCCTTATGTTGATGCCTACTTCTCGTATCCATTTCCCCGCATTCTCAGGCCAGTGGAGCAAGTAAGTTCCGTGCCGAGCCATCTGGCAAAATCGAGAAACTGACTTTCGGCACGCAGTTGTTTGGTGTGGGGTATTTACTTACATCTACGATTTTGTGAATACGGTCGCAATCAAATCCTCGGCCGTAGTGTCGGTCACTGGATTCTCAAGATGGAGATGGTCTCGTCAGCCATCGTTATCACTGGGCTTTATCAACTTCAATGTGGTTTTACTACTGCATCAAAGGGTCCGGCAGCAGATCCCCCTCACTATTGAGGCGGGAAGGTGGCGCTCGAAAACAAAGGATACTGCTCAAAGCCCAACCAGCCTAGGTTCTTTCTGCCGCGGCAGCATATGGATCTCCTCGCTCTTCTCTTCGGTAACTCGGGACTCGAGCGATGGTATAAAGCTGTGATGAGAACGTATACACCATATCCACGGTCTGGAATTAAGTCAAACTTTGCTACAGAGTTTCACATACACATCCTTTGAACCCCAAAGTCAACCTCAAGATAAAACAGATAAGAATAGATAGTGCCTGAACTATCAACCATGGGTGAAATAGTTGCCATTCCCACACAGGCCAAGGCCGCTGTCTATGATAACCCAGGAACCGTTTCAACGAAAGTCGTGACGGTTGATGTGCCTGAGCCTGGTCCAGGAGAAGTCCTGATTAATCTGTATGTTCAAGCTCCCACTTGTCGAATTTCTCATTGGGTCGCACTGTACATTTGTTCTGTTGTTCTCCATTATTGGACTCATATACCCAATAGGACAATATGTTGACTTGTGATTTTTAAAAAATCAGGACTCACTCTGGAGTCTGCCACTCGGATTATGGAATCATGACCAATAGCGTATGTCCCTTAAAAAAAAAAACACCTGCATGATCACCTGCCCACTTTGTATTAACATTCACTCAGTGGAAAAATCTCCCGTACCCAACACCAGCCGGCCAAGTAGGTGGTCATGAGGGCGTTGGAAAGGTTGTCAAACTTGGTTCAGGCACAGAGGGCTCAGGAGTAAAGCTTGGAGATCGCGTGGGTGTCAAGTGGTTACAATATGCTTGCGGCAGCTGTGGTAATAATATTTCTTCTACAAAACCTCACTCACACCACTGATCGTGTATAAATTACACACGCGTCATAATCACTTATCACGACCTTGAGATACTAATTCCAATTGACACCCATACAGAACCTTGCGCCGCTGGTGTTGATGCCTGCTGCGTGAAGTCGAAAGTGTCTGGATACTATGCTCCAGGCACATTCCAGCAATACATCACGTCACCCGCAAGCTATGTCACTCCGATTCCAGACTCTCTCCCCTCCGACTTGGCCGCCCCCCTCCTCTGCGCCGGAGTAACCGTCTATTCAGGCTTTAAGCGCAGTCGTGCCAAACCGGGCGATTGGGTCATTATTTCAGGCGCAGGAGGTGGCCTCGGCCATATTGCCTGTCAGCTCGGCAGCCGGGGTCTAGGACTCCGGATTATCGGCATCGACCATGGCAGCAAGCAAGACATCGTGCTCGAATCTGGCGCGGAACATTTCATCGACATCACCAAGTTCACGGATAACGAGCCCAAAGGTGGCAAGTTGGCGGAACACGTCCGATCCCTCACCGGCGGCCTTGGCGCCCACGCCATTCTGGTCTGTACCTCCTCGAACGCTGCGTATGCGCAGGGGATGTATCTGCTTCGCATGAACGGCGTGCTAGTCTGTGTTGGGATACCAGAGAACGAGCCCCTTCCAATCGGGTCATCGTTCCCTGCATTACTTATCGGGAAGCAGCTGTCCGTTGTTGGGTCTGCAGTGGGAACTAAACGGGAGTCAATTGAGACTATGGACTTTGGGGCGCGGGGGATTATCAAGGTGCATTTCCGAACGGAGAAAATGGATGCGCTAACGGATGTGTTCAAGGAGATGGAAAGGGGGGAGCTTAAGGGAAGGGTGGTGCTTGATTTGTCTTAGCTGGGATATTGAAACTCTCCAATCCTTATATTTGGGGGACCTGGTGTGCGCACGGAACTTATTTTATATGTTGCTAAATAGTTTTCCAGTATACAAGATTCCAGAGTTATCGATTTGATTCCCGTTTAATCCGTGCCCAAGAAGGGAGAGAGAAAAAAAAATCATAGGGAAGGCCACGGTAGGTATATAAAGTGCTTAATATAGATTCCGTATTAAGGTAGGTAGGAGAGCTTCACCAAATGTACTGTACAAGACGGACCAAAATTAGGAGGAATTCTTTATGGATTAATTATTAGCTAGGGGATACCGAGGAAATAGCCTCTGTAAATAGAAAGTAACCGGACAATCAAAACTTGGAAAGCAGTTTATCGCGACATTAGACCATTCTTTATTCAATATTAGGAATATTATGAGGGGAGATGGGGGTGGTGGGGTAATGCGGGGGGGTAATAAATGAAGACAATGAAGAATGAAAATACATTTCAGAGCCAAGCGAAGCCCGCTCCACTGGCTCTGTACATTAACCTAAAATAATAAAGGGAAATATGAAAAAGCAAGAAAAAGGAAAAGAGAATGAAAGAAAAAATAAGCAAAAATTCTTTTTGTCCAGTCATCTCCTCACCCTCACTCTATCAAGCGCATGGCGGAGTTCTGCGTGTAGTGTTTTGCTAATGATTGTCCTATCATTTCGTCGATTCCCCGAGAAGGAATATCGATAACATTGTGAGCGCGTGATGGGCGGAACTAGAACCTGACTGATGGGGCTTTATTTGGGTCGCTTTCGGCCACTGCCAGACGCTTCTCCCGCAGGTCTTTTCTGCCCATATGTAGCCGCCGCGAATCCCGAGCCTGGAAATTCCCTATTCAGAAAAGCCTGGAACCGCTGCAAATATGTCACCATCGACTGGTTGGACATTGGGATCTTGCTCATTATGGTCTCCAGCTGGGGTTCCCGTTCCCTAAGAATCGCTCGTGGGAGGCTTTCCAGAACATCGAGGATGAAAAATTGACCCGACACTTCTGGCTGGCCGATTACTTGGGCAAATAAGTTGCAATCGTCTTCCGTTTCTCCTGCGGCTGGAACACGGCCCCAGGCATTTCCATCGAATGCATTGTAGTCGTACGTGACGACATCCCGGAGTATCCCAATCAGGGCGTCTGCCGCATTCGTGTGGCTGTCAGGCGCGCGGGGAGCGATGTTACTTTCAAGCAAGGCGACAAGCTCGTACAGCTGCTCGATAACAACAGGAATTTCCAAGGTAGTCCTGTCACGCAAAGGGGTCCCATACTGGCGATATCGGTCGAAATCAAGAAGCAGGGCCCGAGTCTTTTTCTGGACTTTATCGAAGAATATAGCAGCTCGGGCAGGAGGGGGCATTGCTTTACGGAGGCTGTGGTAGACATTATCATCGTGCACAGCCAGGCGGAACATCGTTGCTTCAAAGTCACCCTGGACAACACACTGTGCGGGGGTCCTCGACTGGTTAATTGTCTCTACCTGATCAGGCCGGAAATCATCAGGCATCGTGGATTCACTGAAAGCGGAGAGTATGTCTCTAACTTTTTCCGGGCGACTCATGGATCCGCCGTATTCTTGCTCGGAAACGCCAGGGGAACCAGGATCATCGCTAAAGTGCCAGCGGGCTTTCCTTGAGATATCTTCCATACGATCGCCGATTAACTGGTACAGCGGACGGATATTCGGGGATTCACCAGTGCGAGAGAGGGGGATTCCTGTTCCTGGCCATTCTGGGAGTGTCAACCTATGCAGTTGGTCGACGAGCCACTAAGAGAGCGAGTGTCAGTTCCCTTCAGTGTCAATTTTCTCATCATCTAGCGGACACTTACAAATATATGTCGACACGCTTTGGTACCATCCCCATACTCCGAGCAGGAGCATGTCATTGGGCCATGCCCCAGGTGAACCAACCCATGGTCAAGGACTTGGAAGGCATATCCGTCTTCTGACGCATGACATTTCTCGACGACAAATTTTCCCAAAATGCCAGACATTGCCCTAGCTCTTACATCTCCTGAAAGCCCGGCAACGTTGTACAGGATAGCTGAATTTCCTTTGACTAGGGATTTTGCTGACCCGGACGCAGTACCCTCCCCTTCGCCTTCGGAAACCTCTTCCTCAGAGGAAGTATCAGCAGAATGCTCTTCCTCGTCATCTGCTCGGCCAAGTCTCTCTGGTTGTCCACGAGCGGATGACATCCTTCCGCCGATAGATAGCTTCCCGAGTTGCTTCGTTGGGGCGGACATGAGAACACGGGTTTATGGAGCGAGAAGTCGCTATTAAAGGGTATAAATGCGCAGTGGCTGGAGATCGAAAAGATTATGGAGGCTTTAAAGAATGACTGAAATGCTAATGAAAGAGAGCTTGGGAAACAAAAGAATAACTGCATCTCAATGCTGCTCTGGCGCTCCTTTTGTACTTTTTCTGATTCCACCCACAAGACAAAAATCCACCTCTGGAATTTGCTTTGCCGTAAAAAAGAGAGTTGATCAAAGGGGCGTACAACTTAACGAGAAGACAAATAGCTGTCGTATCCGACACTCAACTCAACAAGGAAGCGGATAAGGTGTGTAGATGAATAGTCAAGTGGTCGCGTATCAGTGGACAGCGCGGTTCTACCCTAGGCGGCGTGTAGATCAAAAAAGAATCGAAGCAACGGCCGCTAAAGGCCAGCCAGGGGAGATATATCAATCAGGAAGCCAGGCTGGTGCCTCCGGGGTCCCGCCATACTCAGTGGCAGAGCCGGAGGGGCAGAAATGCGCAACCAATGGAAAGCTAAACCACGGCAACGGCGCTGAGAACTAATACTCCGAATATGATAACACTCCCCGAATATGATCGTAGAGTTCGAATTCGTAGTTTGAAGGGGGCCCAGGAGAGATATTCCATCTGCGGCACAGCGACAGCTGCTGACAGTCAGAGGGGGGGGGGCCGGGGGGGGGGGTGTTATGGAGGAGCCCAAGAAATAAAAAAAAGAAAAAAAAAGAAAAAGAAAAAGCCAAAGCCCATCGAGAATGCAAAAGCAGTCGCCATGTATGTACTGTACATGTATGTATGTACATGTACCTAGGCAGTTAAAGCTGCGACCAAATTTGCAGCGAATGCCAATAAACATTTGGTCTAGCATCCTGCCCACTGCCCAAGTGCCCACTGAGCTAACTACTCTACTGCGAGACGGTGGGCAGGTATGGTATGGTATGTGGGACCGAGTTGGAGGAGGGAAAACGGGACGAGATAGCTGTTCGTCACACATCTGGATCCGATGGAAAGGGGGACGTATGAAAAAGGCATCGGCGTTTAACCCTCCGCCTACAGAGCATCGAAATAGAGGTTGGCCAAGTAGTTAGAAGAAACCAGGGCAGCAGAACTGGCCCCTGGACCTGTTCGGAGTCACGATTTGCCCTGATACAATATAATAATAATAATAATGATGAGAGTGACACAGCACAACAGCCAGATGTTGCAGTAGAAGTAGGCAAAAACGGCGCGTCTAGCGATTAGCCCCAACGCACGTCCCCCAGTCGAATATCGAATCCAGCGAACGAACGAACGAGGCGGACGAGCGAGCAGCTAGTTAGTTAGGAGTTAACTATAAGTTAGTTATTTAGTTAACTTAGTTAGCCAGGCATTATTAACTAGTCTGCAACTACTCCGTACTCCGTACAGAGCCCGCAAGTCAAAGTCAACTTGGTTTAAATGCCCGATCGGTGAGTCCAAGAACCAATCCAATCCCCGCCCTCGCAAGCCAGCTCCAAGAGTTGCCCTGGAACGAACGGGCGCCCCCTTATTTCGCTGCTTGCGGCTGTGAGCCCCAAACCCGGGCGAGGTTGGGAGGAACAAGATATGACAACATCAATATGACAACAGGGACAGAGAGCATCCCGAGTTGTTATGTTCCCTGCTCATCCCCCCCGGGCGGCTAAGTTGGTTCTTGGAATGCGGCACAGTGACACTGTCTCGTCTTGTCTTGTCTTGCCCTGTTTTTCTGTTAACAGTGTGCGCAGGTACAGGTACGCCTTGCCTTACAAATTCGACATGGCATGCTGGCATCCACAGCGCCGCTCCACAGACACTGCCGGATCATGATTCTCTACCACCTTTTTTTTTTTATTTTTTGGGATCTTGACCATGGCCCGCCGACGTTGAACAGGAATCTCCGCCCTTTGAGTGACGATTTGTTGGCAGGTGCATGGGAGGAACACAGGGGATTCATCTCAGCACGGCTGTGCCGCAGATTTATAACCAGCAATCCCCAAACAACCATCTTCGAGAGGGTCATCTTATTGCTCCCCCACCTGCTGCGGCGTCAATTAGCCGGCGGACTGGCTGCATCTAATTCTGGTCATCTGAATTTTCCGGCGCCGGAAGATCGACTCCTTTGTCCTCGCCGGACTGCTTCTTCGTGCCATGATAGGTCCATCGGGGGTCTCGGAAGAGCCGTTCTGCAACGTACCAAGCCTCTGCTCTACCATCCTTTATTAGTTATATCAGTCATTCCGGTCCAGATTTTTGGGACCATGCTATGCTCCACCGGAGACCCGTTTTACTGACAATGCGTTTGTTCCATTCACTTATCACAGCCACACGATGCCCTGGGTAGGAACTATATCAGCCTGTTTCATAGCCGCGCCTGGATAGCCAATACCGTCCAATAACGGGATTCCCATGAACCGCTTGATATCGATTCTACATGGAATTCTGTGGATTACCAAAGGTATGATAGATGTCAAATTTGCAGGGCCCTCCAATGACCGTCTGCTATCCACCTTGAGGCTAAAAAGAAAATATGTCATCCCACGCTCCATCTTCTAGCCAAAGTATGACTCCCTTCCGTCACATTTGCGGTGCAATTAGACTACTACTGCTACTACGCAAAATTTCATGGTTGTTCGTGATCAGGCACGGCCTGGGGCAAAGGTTGGAATCAGCCCACCCCACACCAGGTGGCGACTATCACAGGGTGTCTTTCTACTTCAATGAATCATCTACCCACTGTCCTTATTTGTTACCATGCATTTGTGATGAGGGCATATTTTGACAAACAGGATTTCAAAAAGGGGCCCAAAGGGGGCTTATCATTTTGCTGCGCTCCGAGCTCCTGAGCGAGCGGACCATTTCATTTCGCCGTTAAATCCCGGAAAAGGCTCGTCGTGATTACAATCAGCAGATCCGCAGATTGCACACGACCACAACTTGCCAGGGGAACAACAAGACTATTAAGAGTTCGGTGCCGAACAAGTATCGCTTCTAGATTGAAAACTACATTTGGATGACCTATGAAATGCCTCCACATGGAACCGCAACCGTAGACATGCGCGGACCAACGAAGCCCCCCACCTATCCAGATGGGACTTCTGCAGTAATTTATTTCTTGCTCCCTCAGGCAAACTGCTGACTGTCATTTAGTCGACGTTCGAGCTTATCTCTGCAGAAAAATCCGACAGCTACGTGGAGATTTCATGCAAAAGCCACGAGCGGTAGGTAGGCCGGTAGCAAAGCACATACATCCGGACCAGCCACTACTGTAACATGTATGTATTTCTTAGCTGTGATTAGAAACCCGTTCGCTCTGTCTCCCATGTGTAGGGCCACGCAAATCGGACCCTTTCTACATATATGTATGTACATGTACTTCCGCACTAGGAGCTAGGTCTAAATTTTAAATTGAGTCCTCATGTTTGAAATAGAACTTCGACACTGTTAGTACGAGCGCAACTTCCAAGACTAGGGAGGCCTCATGGGCAGGCCGAATGAGAGGCCATGTCCATCAACCAACAAACAGCCGTTTTTTATCACTTGACTACCACTTCATGCGGGTGATATGGGAGCGGGCGAGCACCAAGACTTAAAAGCTACCTCGCACCCGTGCTGGACCAATCACCATATATATACCCACCTAAGATAACCAACCATCTGCTAAAAAAAGAGAAAGAAGGAAAGACATCTGTTACCCCTCAGACACAAAATGGAGTTATTTTTTAACCGGGAAGCGTGCTTACTGCCAACCAATAATTATCAGATCTATCACCAGAAAAAAGCAAATCTCCCCCACCCCACCCACCCGTCATCCATCTTATGCCCCTTTCGTATTTGATGTTTGAATCGTCCGAGGAGAATGAGTTAAGTTACGCCACAAGAACCGGTTGGCGGAAGTTCCACCCAGCATCGATCAGTACAAGTAGTAACTAAGTAAGTTGACCCTTTTCCCCCGCAGTTCGCTGCATCGCCGGCATGTTCTGCATGCCGGAACTGTTCCCGCTCGCTAGCACGGACTGGATCGAAATTGATCAAGACATCTAGGCGATGTGGAGCTTACTGCGTCCGTTACATCGTAACTTACATACATTAACTACATAAGTTACTGGTGCTAAGGCAGTGCTAAGGCAGTGCTAAGGAGAAATTCAAGGGAAAGCATAACTAATTTAAATCTGGATATTTTCTCTTTAATGGTTTTTAAACCCACCAGTTTACGCCCTATCCTGCAGAGCGCACAAAGTTACCAGCTCAATTCTTTATTAATCGGGGTAGTTACAAATCAGCACCAATTGGCGTTTATTTAAGCTTAAATGCATATGATATTTTTCACAATTCAGAGCGTCGTTCTCAATATCCACGGTTTCCGTCAAGGGGTTTTCAATGTGTATAAATATACGTTTAAAGAACGCCTTAAACTATTTCGCATTTCTTTGAGCAGCGAACGCCTATCCCTTTCTATAATATAACTAACTAGCCACTCTTGTTCACTGCAATTTGATCCAAAAAAATCAGGGAGGGAGCACGTCAACCAAAATCATAAAAACGCAAAAACGAAGCGAGGCAGACATTAATAATAATGGCAAAATTAGGAAATGTTAGGAAACGAAACGAAAACAAAACAAAACAAAACAAAACAAAACAAAACAAAACAAAACAAACAAAAGAGAGACCTTATATCCCAACCTGTGCAAATATGGCAACTAAACCTAGCAAACAGACGAGGGGAATTGGTTAGCAGATTCGTGAGTGCCTCGATATCCATTCAGCAAGAAACAGAAAGATGCATAACAACATAAAACACACCCCGATAAAGAGCAACAGGTTTTGGGGCTGGCGAGCGATAGCCTGATTTAGGACAAATCGCTCCGCAATTGTTGCTCTAGCAGCTGTCGTTCCCACCCCCGCCCCTGACCCGTTCTCCCCTAATCCTCTTATACATCCTTGGTGAGACTTCTTGCCCAGCCATTTTCATACGCGATCTAAGCTGCATCGGAGACAAGGGAGCGGATTTGCCAGGGGCCTCCGTAGAGTCCAAGCTCGTAGACTCATCATAGTTCTCATCTGCTTTGATCTGGCGCATCGGGTTCTCCGGCCGGTCCACGGCTTCCTTGCCACTCCTGGGTTTCTCGTCGGTGGAATCGTTATCGGGATCATGACCAGGAGGAGGATCGTTTCCCCCTTCACTGTGGGCCGAAGCCGAATCTCCTAGAGTATGTGGACTACTAGGGTCATCGTCATCGTCATCGTCATCGTCATCGTCATCGTCATCATCGGGGTGTCCGTAGATATCATCCCTGTTCGCATTATGGCACTTCTGGCAATTGCATGCGGATTGGAACAGGCGCATGGCGTGTTGCTGCGAGAGCTCACGATTGGTGTATGGCAGGACGAGCTCGACGTCTGCTTCGATAGCTTTGCGTGCCCAGAGGATGATGCGATTCGGGATGACCGGGTCCCAATCCCACGCCACGTTGTGTGCGTCGCGGCAGAAGTGGTTGAACATTGCCACGCCAGGGAATAGATATAGAGTTCTGAACGTCGGGTTCAGCTGTTCTAGAGTGCCTTCCATACGACTGCGGGCCTGTTTGATTGCTTGCCCCTCTGCGGCGTCAGGCCAACCCCGTCGATGATGATCCCATGGAATAACATTGGGGACAAGCTTTCTGAGCACGGACTGGATCACCCAAGTGTCAAAAGTAAGGTCTCGGAAAATATCCACTCCCAGGCACATCAGGATATCGAAGGGGACACGAATATTTGCCGAGTAGGAAAAGGGGAAACAAGCATGCTCTTCTCCCGCAAACAGCGGCAACAGCTCGTCAATTTCATGCGCGAGGAGAGCTGGCCTATTGTCTGTCTTTCGACGATGAAGTGTAATGTCAAAAACTTCTCGAAGTAGCAGACTAAGGAGTGTTCCATGGCGTTCGTTTGTATACAATGAGCGCTCCGGGTTTCTCATTGAGTCATGCAGCCATGTCCAATCTTTCCCACAAGCGCGGTAATGATAGAGAGAACGGGCTATCTCTAAACATGACCGTGGCTTCTTAGCTGGCGGCGCGGCGAGCTCGGAGTCTGGAAGGTCTGTGCGTGATCTCTGTCTCTTTCTTGATGTTTTCTGCCCTAGCCCGGTTCCACTGCCTACTTCATGATCTCGGAGGCGTGTAGTCTGTGAACGGGTCGCCATCATAGCCGGAGCGGAGGATGAAGGCCCGGGTTCATCGTTTGCCCTGGCATCGTCATCTGTTCTGGCATCGTCATTTGTCCCGGCATTCTCATTTGTCGCGGCATCGTCGTTCGTTCCGACATCGTGGCTTGTTCCGGCATCGTGGCTTGTCCTAGCGTCGTCTCTTGGTGGAGGACACCAATATAACGGTTCCGAGGAAAGTCTAGAGCAGTCACAGATGTCTCTACTGATCTCTTGCTGGCCTGCTGCAGAAGGCTGCCTGACTAATTCTATCACCTCTGGCTTGATTTGTCTCGTGCAATTCTCGCAGCGATGCTCGGCCTTCCACGGCGGGCTAACAGTATGAAGATGACCTCTTATAGATGGTTCATCGACGTACACAATTTCTCTCTCGTGGATATCCCGGGTTGCAAAAACGCCAAGATTGCCCTCCTTATCTTTGTCAACAGCGATTTTTGGGACGGGGTTGTCCACCTGTGACTTGCCAATGAAATCTTGAGTTATCCTCTGCTTGAAAGCCGCAGCCGTCCTGTCGATATCTCGGGCACTATATGGGTAGTCTCGTATTGCAACATGGCCGTAATTGCTTTCGAAAAAATACTCATCAGCACTAGTCCCCTCCTCTTGCTTGCCAGCCTCCACGGAGGGCTGCAATCTATCCCATCTCCCCATAATCTCCTGCGCAACTCGATCCTCCCTTGATAGTTGTGCTAGGAATTGCTTCTCCACAGCTTCGTAATCCCACCAACAATGCAGACGAAATAAACTTAGGCTGATAATGTGGTGTGCGACTGTGCGAATGGCCGGAATGAAGAAATTGACTCCCTCCGGGCTCCGTAGAGATTTGATTGTGCGGGATCTGTTAACATCCGTTGCGGGTATCTGCAATACATGATTTTCGACTGCATCCCAAATTCGAACGTATAACCCTGGCTGTCGGCTCCGTAAGCGTGTTTCCGCCAACACTTCACAAAGCATCTGAGCACGGTGTGCATCTCCGACAGCAAGGTCAAAATATCCCATCTCATAATGAAGATATGCGCGGCTGATCCAGTAAGCAGGGTTGTAAGGGCTGAGAATTATAGCCCAGGTATATATATCCAAAGGTTTTAGCTCCGATTCGGCAGAAACTCTGATCATGAAGTCATTTCTGCGACTAATTCCCCAGTGCGATAGGTCTTCCCGAGGCAAAAGACTTTTTCTATTCCAAAACATCTCCTGTTCATAGTCATGCAATCGCCGGCGTAAATCTGCAACAAGGCCATTTGGATTTAAGTTTCGAGATCGTAGCTGCGCTTGGAGTCTCACCTTGGTCCAGAATCGATTGGTGAGAACATCGTAACCATCTATCAGTGTACGTGATGGAGGCCTATCGGGCGAATCCTCGCGATCAGCGTCGTTTTGATGAAATATCTGCGAATATTGCCACGGTTCACGCCCGTCCGTTTGAGGATTATATCTATATTGCGCATATTCATCGGTTGTGCGGTCGGGAAGTAACTTCCAATGAAAAATATTTTCGTAGACGTTTCGTACAAGAATGGTGTCCGTGGTATGTAAGTGTTCTGCATCTTCTGCCTCCGGACGGCTACGAAGTCTGTCATTTTCATTCCTGAGGCAAGAGTCCTGGGCTGACCAAAGCGTATATGCTTTCTGAGCGTCCGCTTGGGTCGGGATATTTCCCCATTCGACCTCATTAAATAGGTCAGGCCGGCCAGGGAAGTACGGAGGCGGTAATTCATGGTCAGCACCTTCGTTAACGGTTGACCCAGCTGCCTGCTGCTGCTCCGCCCTGGAGCTTTCGGCAGCCATAGGATCCTCAATGGGCAGGCTAGTTTCTAGGCTAGACTGTAAAATGTCTGGAGAAATGACAGTACTGGCGTTGGTGATAACGGTTGTTCGGACCCACTTGGGATTCTACTAGGAGTCGATAATAAATGTGATGATTAATGATGTGCTAGTTAGGGAGGGTTCCTCTGGGTTTTCATTGGCAATCTCAATGCATGAAACAGCAGAACTGAGCCCAAAAAAATCGAAACGCGGCGTAGCTTCCGCTATACAGTTGTGTGAAGGATTGGAACTGTCACAAGAGTGGAATGAGGGAAGCCAGGACATCCTGCGGTATTTGAAGCAGGAGAGATACTCGCAACATAAAGAACCGTCATTTTCAACAAGTGAGGGGATAATGGTCTCCCGAAACGGATCAGTGACAGTTACTTGACTCAAGCAAGTAACAAGACAAAAAACGTGTAGACAAGAGATTGCTTGCTACAAAGAAATATTTTTGTACCAACGGATATAGAAACGAAAAACAATGAAGAATTGCCCCTGTCAAGTGTTTTGAATATCAATCCAAACAAAAAGTAGCCAGTTTATCATTGTGTCGATCCTTAGTTGGGGTCAAAGAGGGAGAGAGTCAAATAATAGGGGCTAAAGATCATTTTCCAAGCCCATGTATGATTATTATTTTTAGGACTGATCCCCCTGGATGTCTGGTTTGTGAGGTGAAACAAAAGTCGAAATTGAACGAAGGTCATTTAAACCTGCTTAGCCTGTCAGCTATAACTCCAACCGTTTAACTAACTGAGCGGTCTGGTGGCCCGAAAAAGGCCAATGAAAAGGCCAATAATAATCTCAAGGACGGGAGGGAGGCCTACGTACGCAGAGATTCAAGGATATGGACTTCTCACAAGAGGGCAATCAGCTCATCCGTCTAGTATGATACTCCATAGAAGGATCAAATAGCTATTATACCTCAAGCGCTTGAGGGCAGATCAACATACCATACCGTCTGACGGCAGCAGCGTCTGTCTTTTGCAGAGACTAAGAGGAATCAAACATGATCCTCATGTCTCACCCCCTCGTTCAAATGAATGTTCCCTGCACTAGCTCAAACATGGCGCGATGGCTGAGCACCGCCATCAACGCCGGAGGTAACGTACGTTATGGAGCTTGCATCGTTAACTAGTTAGTTACTAGTTAGGCTGCTCTATTTCTGACGACAGAGCTCCCTTCCAAGGTTTTTCCACTGCCCAAACGACCCAGCCAAGTGCAAATTTGCATGAGGGGCATCGCATGCTTGATGCTGCCGACAGCGGCGACAGCGGCGACAGGGGGTTGTTAAGTAAGAGTGTCGACTGTCCCTCTCTCGTGTTGTTGAAGAATAGAATTGGATGTTGGGCGCGGGTTGGATTGGGATTGGGATTGGGATTGCGACCTGACCGACTCGGCAGTTGAGGTCACCTGTTCTGCTTCTTGCAGCCGCCAGCCGATCTTAAAAAACTAAGTTACGGAGTAGTTAGTTAGTTATACGAACGACCGCTTGTGGCTTCGTCTCCTGAGTTCAACCACCACCGCGCCTCCGCCATAAAAGCTCTGAGAGTCGCCGTGGTCTGTTTCCGCTTCCGCGCGCACGACGGAAGCGGCTGGGAGAAACAGGATATTTAGGAACCCGCTCGGCTACCCCAGCTTCTATCCATGGGCCATCCCTCGAAAGTTCCTTGCTCCCAGGATCCAAGGAGCCCCCTAACTTAGCAGAGCAGTAAGCTTTTTTCTCTTCTCCCGGCCAGAAGTTGCCATTTACTAAAACTCTCATGCAACCAGATATGTTTGGGTCTCAACCGCCCCAAATTCCACCCTTCTATTCTCCCGCTACGCCGCAACCTGAATGGCAGCAGCAGCCGCCGCCGCCAAATCAGGCGCTTGGTCCGCCCTGGCAGCCCGCGGACCATCCCCCGCCCCCGCCCCCTCCCCAACTTCCTCCTCGCGCGTCGCAATCAGGCGCCTCCTATAATCCGGGGACTTATGGTCCGATGCCAGGGGCGGGAAACTCTCCATCGTTAGACCAGAATATCCACTCAGGATTCTCTCGTGGTGGTGACACTTCCGCATGGGGTGTCAGGTATAACCAGCAGCAGCAGCACCAGCGGCATCAGTCCAGCCTCCATGGACATCAGCCCACAGGTCCGCCGCTACCGGTATGTCTAATTCGTTTTAAAGAAGAATATTTTGGTCATTTTAAAAGCTGACCTTAGAAACCTTTAGCCCCGCCCCTCAAGCGCGCTTGATCAATTGCAGTCGCCATCGCAATCGCAATCGCCTGCACAGTCCACTCCATGGTCCGCACCCGTGCCCGCGTCTACTTCTCCGCCCCTATCAAACCAACAATTTTACCCACAGACCCTGTCGATGAATGTATCCGAACCTCAATCTTACTATCCGCACCAGCAAGGTCCTTGGCAGACGTTCCAAGATCCCAACTTCCAGAGTAATCAACCAATTCCACCTCCCCCACCACCTGTGCCGCCAGCCTATCAAGTAGAGCAGCAACAACTCTCCCAGGGCTGGGCGTCACAGCCATCATATTCTGACAAGCCCCCAATCCATCACTACGACCCCCCGCAACAACAACAGCACCCGCAAACCACAACCTCTGGGCCGTCTGTGTTAGGTCAATATGCCCCTGCAGGAAATGGAGTTCATGATCAGCCTCAGACTACTCCTCCTGCAGGCTTTACAGCCGCTTTATCACCTCCAACAAATCATGCGAACATCTATGCGCCTCCATTAACTCCAACATCAGCTGCTCCTGTTACTCCTCTCTCCCCTCCTGTGGTGTCCAGTGCATCGGTATTAGGTTCGGGCGGCCCATCTGACTGGGAGCATTTTTCTGCCCGGCATGATGAAATCGATGACACAGCTGCCTTCAATTTCAAGTGTGACGTGCCTCCCAAAAAGGCTAATACTTTTGAGCTGCCTTCGGAAACGTCTCCACATCCCTCGAGTGGAGGGAACAAGCGGGCTCAAACACATCCCGCAGAAAGCCCACAGAGCCATACAACGGCCGAATCCATCAGAAGGCCTTCTCCTAGTCCACCAGTTAGCCCAGCCACCTACCCAAGAGATGGTCCTGATAAGCCCCTACCACTCAACCGAGTTGATAGTGTAACTTCGTCCGTAATTTCGACAGACGATTCTACGATAATAGATGGAGTAATCCAAGCGTGGTCCAATCCAGTGCCACCGAAAATACTTCCACTTGACACAACGGCGGCTAAAGAAAGGACTCTATCGTCTTCATCTCATACCTCTGAACAACTTCACATTCCATCTCCTCTTACCCCCCGCCCTCATACTCCCAGGCATGAGAGTCCCCAATCAACAACTCCCAAGGCGGACCAGGCAGCTCCAAAAACTATAATAAAGGTTGTCGATCTGTATGAAGACCTTGATCCTTGGTATAAGTCTTCTTTGAGCCGATATGTTACAATGCTGCGGAAGGAAATGGCTGCCGAATCAGACCAAGAGAGGTTCAAAATTTTTACCCATTTTCTCAATAAGGAAGCTAAGTTACGTGAAATCCTATATGGCATTGAAGACGCAGCGAGCACTCTAAATACCAGACCATCGAGGAATCTTTCTGTCAGAAGGCAATCCTTAACCATACCGGAATTAAACACCTCCAAACTTAGCGTCCCATTGGAAGAGGGAGATGACGTAATAACCTACAGTCCAGGTGGCCGACCGATACTTGCTTCCGCGCTGTCTGCGCATGGACAGGTAGGAGGGAAACCAGTGGGAGGGACAACCGTAGGAGACGGCCTTCATCGATCAGCATCTCACCCAACTCCACCCTTACAAACTCGAATCCGGCAGAGTAGCTTTGCTTCGAGGGATGGTATCGGCGCAACTTCTCGTCGAAACCCCATAGCGAATTTCCCCCGATCAATATCTGTTCCCCCTGAAGCTAGCACGGCCGTTGCACGTAATCAGAGTCTGGCCCCACTCTTGAGCCAACCGACGAGACCAGTCTACACGCCATTCCGTTACGCTGAAGGGCCGCAAGGGGGCTCGGGACCACTGACTTTCGATCGACCCGCATTTCAGGCATATTCTGCTTTGAGACAAGCATCCGTCTCCAGTGGCCGAACACTCTCCCACCCAGCTGCCAATTCCTTTAGTCCAGGCTCCACAGAGCGCCCATCCATTGGGAAAGGGGAACACGGTGAAACGTTTATCGGGCTTATTAGGGAGAAGAGCGTCGCTTATAGAGGGCGACATAAGAGCTCTGACCCTCATTCAAAATTGTCAGGGGAGGCATCGTTGGTAGGAAACAAGAGAACAATCTTTGACGCTCTGCGAGAAATGGTTCCTATAACGCTCCCGAACCCAGCTGCGAACCCCGATGTCATTGAACTCCGCAAAGAACTAGAAGCTGTTCAGGATGATTTCGACTTCATACAAGAATCCATCAATGCATGGGATGAACAGGCACGTGCCAGACGGCCTGAACTGGACCGCCAGCGTCGAGTGAGACAGGAGGAATCCGAGCACCATATCGATGGCCTTTTTAATGATAAGGAGATCGGTTATTCGGATATCAATGTCTTAGAGGATGAGTTTAGGGAGACTGAAGCGCAACGACAACTGACTGAAGAAAGGAAGGAATTTGAAAACTACCTCGAAAATATTTTTAATCCGATAGAGAGCCGGCTGAAGGACGATATTTCCAGGCTCCAAGCCCAGTATGATCGAGCTATCGACATGCTCAATGCGGATACCGCAACAAGTGACCTTCTACCAGGTTCGCCAAAGACGACAAAGTATGAGCTTTCACACATAATGCAGATCGCCGTAGAACTATTCCAGAAGCTTGAGGTTCGATACGCCAAGCAAGCGGAAGCGGTCCTAGAACGAGAAAGGCGGCGTAAACAAGCCGAGCGCAGATACTACGTTTTCCTCGGGGAGACGTCGGCCCTCAAGCAGCTGGATGAAGATTTTGATGCCATGGAAACAAACAACATCCTGAACGCTGCGAAGGAAAAGGACAGCCGCGCAAATACCCTCATGGACGCCTTTGACGATGCCAGCATGCGTGGATTGGGCGAGAACCAGGGCCTACTCGACGACATCGCCGGCAAGGCGAAAAGGATCAATGCACAATACATCAATATCCTGGGCAAATTGCCCTCTGACATCGAAGAGATAATGGCCTCCGCCCTAGCCGTCGTCAAATACCTCGGCACAGACTCCGAATCCATCCTGCAGAGCTTCGGCGCAGCGGACCGCGCGCTGAACGAGGCAGACTACGAGCTCTCCGTCTCAGAAGCGCGCGGCTCCAACGCCGACCCAGACATCTTCCACCGTCTCGAAGAGGAGAAAAAGAAAGAAGACGTCAAGATCCACGAAGACCTCCAGACGCGCCTCGATAGCGTGCGCATGGGCCACGAGGCGCTAATGGCCAACCTTCGCGAAGCACTAAATATCATCCGGAGAGTAGGGTCTAGCCTGTCCGCGCCGAATTCTAGTGGGGATGTTCGGAAGGGCCTGCCGCGAGCATCATCATCGTCCCCACCTCCCCCGGTCCCTTCTATGCCTCCAATCGCCGAAGGACCCCCTCCCGTCCCTCCAAAGACCCCACCTGTACATAGCCCTGGGGCAGTGGAGGATGAGCAGCAACAACGACATCGGAAGGCGTTGGAAGATGCCAAAAAGAGAAATGCAGCGAAGGGGATTATTCGATGAGGACGTCCTCATTTTTTGGATCTCGTTTCATCCCATTTATGTCAATTTGGTTTTGAAAGCTTTCTAATCTCGTTCACCAGGCCGTTGGAGCGTTGATTGTTAGTTACTTGCTTATTTTTGTCACGTTTCTCAAATTTGACATTTGAGGGTTTTTCTACTATTCTACTATACCTTCTATTCGTTCTCAGTTATATTTATTTTTTTTGTGTCTATTTTATTTTGTTTTATTTTTTACTTGGCGCAGTAAATACCCCCCCGACATGCCTTTTGACCCTTTCAGCGATGTTTTCCTTTCTTTCTTGCCTTGCATTTTGTGAGCGACATCTAGAGCTCATGATTTATACGACATGACCTGGTGTATTTATGCCTTATTCTTTATTATTAATGTTCTTTATCTCTTATAGTACGTACACCTCCTTTTATACCATTTGCCTTTTGTAATTTGGCCACCACTGCCTGCAGCTGCGTTTTCTACCTTGTGTTGATATCCTCTAGTCGAGGTGAGATGGCATGTTGATGCAATTTATTGTTGTTGTTCTGTGCATAACTTACCCGCTTCTTGGATTCCCTTCGTATTCTAAAATTAGCTGAACAGTTTTGCGACTGGATAGCTACTATTCATTGTTCACAAGTAATTCTGTTATTCCCAGCGACCCCCATCTGTCTATGGGTACTACACTCTATGCTTCTATAGAATAAGGATAGTTAGAAATGCCGAGTCATAAGCTGCTATTCCCTTTCTTCACTTCACTTCAGTTATTAAAAAAATAACCATAATAATAAGCTTTCCGACGTTCCTGCGCCGTCGATCAGTCGGCAGCTCGCACCGCACGCAAAAAACGTGAAACAAGGAGCTTTTACGAGGGGCGGGGGCGCAGGGGGGCCGTGTCGTGTGGGGTTCTTGTTCTTGTTCTTGGATTGCATTCCTCGAAACGAAATACTCCTCAGCACAGCCCAGGGGAAGTCAACCTTGCGGGGGAGTTCCAAGCAAAATTGAGAGGGAAGCCTTTGTGTGTATGTGTTTCATTTTTATTGTGTTTCATTTTTTCATTTTTTCATTTGTTATTTTTGGGTTCTTCAGGTGGCTGCATGCCCTCGTATCTACAGACTGTTTCTATATTCAGCATTCCAAGCATTCCAAGTTCCGAGACGCTTGGAAAAGCTTCAAATAAAACTTTGCTTCCATGACGTAGTATTTCATTTTTTTTTATTATTCCTTAAGAGAGAAAACATCCAGCCTTGGCAGGCGGCTAACTCGCGATTTCTGCACGGGAGGTGGTAAGATAAATGCTATCCACTTGAGGAGTTGGAGGTTCTGTTTTGTGTTGGGGATAAGAAGAAAACAAGACAACTGGGGATAAGAAGAAAATGGAAAGAGTTAAGCTGAATCTAGATAAACCAAAGGGCTTCAAAGCCAGTCGGAAAAATTGCCGCTGACAGACAGCCTTGATTGATAGGATAAATAGCATGAGATCTTGAGGCTCGGTGCCAGATAATGGAATGTGGGCCTGAGAAAAAGAATTTTATAAGCCATACGCAGCTACCCGCCATCTTCCCCCAAACGACGAAAGCAACTCTCGCCGATTCCGGACCCCCTTCTTGGAAATAGCGCGAAACCACACCGCATCCGCCCGCCCTGGCCTTGTAATAATGTCTTCTTGGTTGCCTTGAGCGAGATGAAGTCGAAATGCTGGTGATTCTGAAGCTACAAGCATTCTGCTTGCCGCCATGCGAATGTCATTGGCTTTTTATGCAATGGCGGTGCGGCGACAATGGAAGATATGCCTCGCAGGCGTCAGCGATGCAGATCATCCCTTGAGCCCAAACGAGGCCGACCTTTTCCATCAAGTAGACTCTTTTTTTTTTTCTTTTTTTTTTTTTTTTTAAGTTTATATTCAGCAGCACGGACACAAGCCAGCGAGGAATCCACGACAAAGTCGCGTAGCCTTTTTCAACTTCGCCTAGTTCTTTGCAGATGTTTCCTTCAGGCGTAGCAATAACTATTCGTAACTAGTTAACGATCACATGAGCTAGGATAATTTCAGTGTGGCTTTACACTCTCCCCAAAATCGATCGGGGAACATATTTACTCCGTACTAAAGTTTAAGACGGTTCTCTCTCTGATTCATGCATGCCGGGCCGTTGAGGAAGTTGGCGAAGCCGAAGCCCCCAAGCACAAGCCTCGTTGGGGTTGTGCTCCCTTCGTATTTGGTGGGTTGGAGTCCAATCGGGAGGCTTGGGGCGGCTGGCTGAGGGCTAGTGAGTTAGGCCATGAGCGGGCAATAACGAACGCGGGATTGGGAGGAATGGGAATACATAGCATCGCAATCGACGACGTTTCGTCAGCTTTTTTTTATATGTCAAGATATCAGATACCGAGTATGTATGTAGATACGATACGGAGTACTTACTATACACATATCATATCAGATGGATTGATAATCGGCATAAATGAAAGTTAATCGTCGCAGAGCCTCAGAAGCGATGTGTAAGTTACCCGTCATAGCCGTTACCAGTACGCGTTAGAACATCCAACTTTTCTCCGCCCGCCATCTGCCACTGGCTGCCAGCCATGTGCCGTGCCCCGCAGCGCCTAGGCCGGTTGCGGCTTGCAGCTAGCTCCCAGCTGTGCCCAGTTGCGCTCGGTGGTCCCCAAGTGCGGCGATGGCGGTGATGCAGCTGAGCCTCAATTTTTGTGGGTGGTGTAATATATTTCAATACATGTATATACCGTACAGAACCAGTACGCGGCCTCCGTTGTCCGTCTCCGTCCTGCCAGTATCACCAACCACACCAACCACACCCACAAACAACATCCACAACATCCACAACATCCACAACATCCACCACAACCTCCAAACATCCCATGCCCAGCATCGCTATCCCAATTCCCCCGCGCCTGTGCCGTGCCTGTATTGTGTCTTTCTTCCATACAATCTCCCAACCAATTCGTGGTTTGCTTCGTCCCCCTACTACTGGCGCTGAGTGCACCACAGCCAGCCCCTTTGTGCGCTAACTACTCTGCTCTGCCCTCGCTCTCGCCCTCGTTTCATCTCCCCCCTCTGTGCCACCCTCTGCTGGCTGGTCTTCCTTGCTCTCCCTCCCATATCTCTCCCTCTGGAGATGGTGCTGCGTCCCATTGCTCTCCAACTATATACCTCTCATCAGCGGAACTACTGAACTCTGGGCTCTGCCATCCCACCCGACTGGACCGACCCCCCTGGATGCCTTTCTTCCCACGTCTCTCTGTCTGCCAGTCCCCGTGACCGCCCAACAGCCTCAAGGTTCCTCCTTCTCCTCCTCCTCCTCCTCCTCCTCCGCCGCCGCCGCCCGCCGTTCTCCTGTCAAGTTCTCCTCGCCGACCCGACCAGACAACAAGCGGCGCTATCCCCAGATCGCCCTAACTTCTTCACACTTGCATACACCTTTTTGCCTTTCTTCTTTCTCCTCGGGTCTCTTGTTCTTCCTGCTCTTCTCTCCTTTTCGTCTTCTTTTTCCTCCTTCGTCTAATTAATATTATCTATGGACACATCCCTCTTACTTCTTCCAGCCTTCAGCCGCTTCCACCTATCCTGGCTGGTTAATCCTCCCACCACCGCCTAGCCCAACCCATAGACGAGGGCGAAAACCAGAAAAAAAAGTCCCGGAATTCCCTCAGCTTGCGCCACACTGCCACCGCTGGTTTCATGCGCTTCCACCCACCCACCCTATCAACCCACCCACCGTCCCAAAATCCAGTCTAGTTGAAGAGTTCCTGTGCTCTTGATTTCGTATGTTGTTTGTTCTTTTTTTAATCCTTGCGCGCCGATTGATCAGCCTCGTCTCTTCGTCTTTGGTTTTATCTACCTGTTGTTTTCCCTGTTCCGTGCCAGTTTGCTTGTTTTCCTTTTGTACTTTCTTAACTCCACATTTTTGGCCCTGCCTCCCTCTTCGCATTTGAATACATCCATGCTAGCCCTTTGCCTTCCCTTCATTTACTATTTTTATATCCTGCTTGCCAATTCGGCCTACGCCTCTTGGTAGCTTTACCCCATTTGGAGGACAGGTGGTCATCCTCTGCCTTCTTCTCCTGTTTACCTCCCGGCCTCCTTTTTTTTATATTACTGTTTGGGATTCCCAATCCGCTCCAAGCCCGCCTCGTTCGCTTCACCACTTCCTTACGCCAGAACACTCGCGTGCACACCTATTCTAATCATCATCACTCACTTGAAGCTGACATGACCTCTGCATTAGCCGCTCGTGTTGTCGCCCTCGAGAGCGTGAATTCTCATCGACATCCCGTCTTGCACGGTTCTCGCGCTCAAAGCCACATATTCATGGATGGTCCTGTTCATCCAAGTTCGGACCCAATCACCTTCCACAACCCTCTCTCTCGAACATCCACATCAAAAAATCCTGTCGTATCGTCTTCATCTTCCACCGTGGCCAAACAAGGCCCCATATCGTTCCTAAAATCTGCGGAACCAAAGGTTTCATCTAGTCTAAGCTCGATTGCCAGCGCGGGACTGCGCACTTCACCCTCCCCAATCATGGCCACGACCTCACGGCTCTCGCCGCAACCAGCGACAGCCAGTGACATGAATCGTCGTGACGGATCGCGAGAGCGCGCTTCTGTCCAACAGACTAGCCAACAGAATCCCAGAGATGCCGGAAGCTCCAACGCAAATGCGCCAACCGAAATCAGAGACAACGCCCATGATTCGGCGACCTCGGCATCAACGGAGCCCGTGGTCGTTGCTCAGAAATCGGTTCATATATCTGCGAACGACCCAAGGACGGATAGTCATATACGACGGGCAAGCCCAGCCGGTGTGTCGGACACTTATGATGGCGGAGAAAGTATGGGCACGACCACCACTTTGATGAACAGCAGAACTGTTGCCAGTCCTGGCCCTATTGAGGAACCCAATCTCATGGAAAACGAGCGGTCGCGCCGCAGAGAGGAAGATATCATGATGGAAGAGGGGAACAAAGCTTTCTCCTACCCAGTCCCGATGCCCGCATCAAGCATTAACGATTCCCGACGGGGAATGAGCTTGCCACATGCTGGCTTTAACAAAGGAAGTCCACGTTCTCCATCCGCGAAGAAACATAGATGTCACCACTGCGCAACGGAATTTACTCGCCACCATAATTTGAAGAGCCACCTACTCACCCATAGTCAGGAGAAACCATATGTTTGCCAGACGTGTCAATCTCGGTTCCGGCGATTACACGACCTGAAGCGCCATACAAAACTTCACACTGGAGAGCGCCCACATATCTGCCCGAAGTGTGGACGCCGATTTGCTCGAGGTGATGCATTAGCGCGGCATAACAAGGGCCAAGGCGGTTGCGCAGGGAGACGTTCTAGTCTAGGTAGTTTCCTTGGGGATGAGGAATACGGCGATGGAGGCGGCCCTGTTGGAGAAGATGGAATGGAAGGCCTTATGTACACCGAGCCAGACCGCATGGATGAAGAGGAGGAGAAGCGCATGAACATGCCCAGTATTAAAAAACACAATCCTCCAGATTCTATGCAACGGACATCAAGCACAGGTGGTGGGCACGTAACTTTCCAATCTCACCAATCTAGCACTTACCCGCCATTAGCAGCCGGGAGACCCTCTCAAGGTAGCCTCTTCCCACCCGTTACTAGCCACCCCGGCTCCAGCTCATCCCCTTCCCCTATCTCACAATCCGGGAACGTCTCCTTCCCTCCCGGAGGCTCCAATAGCTCTTCATTAGCTTTTAATACCCAACAACCACAACCGCAAGGCCACTCAAGCTCTGTTTTCGCACATAACAATATCTCGGAAAGCCCCAAGCCGCTATCACCAAACGTCATGCCCACACGTCAACTAAGCCATGGGTCGGATCATAGTGGGCAACAGCATTCGCGTGGTGGAGGCCTTTCGCCGAGTTTGAAACCCCAATACCAGCCGCAACAACAACAGCAACAACAGCAGCAATTTGGCCGAAACGGTGCCCCCGGGACAAGCAGCGGGCCAGCACAGATTCTCCCCGCACCGCAACCCGGTGCACCGCAACTCCCACTGCCGCACAGCCTTAATAACCCAGACACGCGGTTCCCGCTGCACAGTCCCAACCCCAGTCAATCGCAATCACAGTCACAACAGAGCCTTCACTTGCCATCCCATCACCACCACCATAGCCACAGCCACAGTCACAACAACAGCATCAATGCAAGCCCGAATCTAAGCACCCTCGATAATAACGCTAATAATAATAACAACCTCTTCTCCCGACAACGACAGTTATCATCATCATCGCACCACTCCAACGCCGGCGGCGGTTCTGCACCTCCTCCAGATAGGGTATGGTCGTACGTACGTTCGCTGGAAGACCGCTTGAGTGGCCTAGAAGAAGAACTCGTACGGTTGCGGGAGCAGCTTGTTGCACCTAGCAGCGGTAATACTGGTGTTGGTGCTGGGAATGTTGCGAATGGTGCGTAGGATATGGACTACATGATTAGATTTTTTGGATGAGGTGGAAATTGGGGTAGGGGTAGAGGGAAAGGTTTAATGAGCTACCTGTCACATATTATTCGTATTATTATCATGTCTGCCCTGTTCGTCTGCGGGATGTTCTTTTTCTTTTTCATTTTTTTCCCTCATACATTCTGTTTATTCATCAATCTACTTATCTATCTTGTTTATTGAAAACTACGACTTCACTTTTTCTCTGTGTTTTATTTTCTTCATTCCCTTTTTTTGGACATGTGTGAAAGAGTACAAAACTTCTTTTGATCCTCCTCCCCTTTCCCTCCCTCTCTTCTCTTTGCCTTTTCTTTGATACAAGCGCTGTGGTAGCTGGTTGGTTAAGAGGCGGCAAGCCGATATGCGTTCTTCATTTTCATTTTCAATTTTTCTTTTAGTTTGATTTTGTATTAGCGTATCTTTTTTTTATAACTTTCATATACTTTTCCCCCTCGTTTCTTTCTCATTATCATCGTCCTGTCCTCCTCGTCACCCACCCACTGAGCACCCTCAATTCTATGCTTCCACTCCCTTTGCTTCTTTCATCTGTTCTTCGCTGCCATTTATTTATTTCTCTCACCCTTTTCTTGATGCTTGTTGGCTTGTTTTGATAGCATGGAGGCTCGACTGGGGGAGCTGTTCCTCTCTTTTCTCTTTCTATTTTGTCCTCTTCTTCATTCCCTCCACCTCATTATCACCTCTTCTCCAAACTTATTTACATGTAATTGGGTATCAATATGCACGACCCTTATACCCTGTAACACCCTTTTTCTCTCCTTTGCGATACTTCTACAAAAATTCGACTACAACTATTTTTACCCCTTGTCTCTCTTTCCTCCCCCTTTTGTATCTTTTTCCCTATTTACATTTACTTTTTATATACCACTCACACTATACCCTTTCGTATCTCTTCTCTCATTTTGCCATTCTCTTCTTCATTTTCTTCGAAGCTATTATTTTCTTTTCTTTATCCTCTCTACAAATCTTCTCTCATCTCAATTGGGTGGCCGTCTTCTTTTCTCGTTCTAGCATGAGTTGTTTAGTGTTATGTATAAATGCAATCCTTGTCTTATTTCACCGTCAACGATTTTCAGGGGGAGATTGACAGCTACCCATTCTCTCAGTGTATGTATGGCCTTTCTTTTATTTATTTATTTAATTTATTTATCTATTATTTTATCTGTCTATCTATCTATTTATTTATCTATTATTTTATTTTATTTTATTTTTATTTTTTGATATATTTTTCTTATTGCTTAACCCCGTTTCTAAAGTGTGAATTAGACTAGTTATCTATCAATAAGCCCGTAGTATATAAACTTGAGAGGGCAGATGGCAGTTAACGGACTACTAACCCCGGGCTATGCATAATCGAGGCATACTTTATGTTTATGGGAACGGGTATATTGATTGGTACAAAACCCACAATGTAGGCGTGGTTTGACATCCTTCGCATGGTATGCGCAAGGACAGGTAAGCCAGACCGGTGATGGGAGCATATGTTGAAGGGATATTTGAATGACTAGTTTTGTCAATATTTTATGGCACTAAACATTGTCCAACGTTATTGACGAGAAGGAGGAACAGGTGAAGAAAATATCAAGGCTTCAACGAAGATTGGAGGAAATATTCAAATTTATCTACGGCATAATTAAGCAACATTGTAAACTTCAACCCCTAGCACTAAGAAAATTTAAGATAACCATACCATACCCCCGTCATACCCTCACGGAGCCAACTCCGCCGCTCAACCCCATCCTACGTACCCACCTTCTTAGCTCTTTTCTCATCAGCCCACTTCAAAAACAGCCCCACGTCCCTCGCGATGGCATCTGGAATTGCACTGTGCTGCAAAAACTCAGGAATCCACCCTCTAGCCTTGGAGGACGTAGCCATTACCCACTCGATCTTACCCGGCGCGGCACTGTCTTTCGTATCTGGGAGAATCCGGACCAGCTCGACTGAGACGTATTTTCCTCGAACGGCATCTTTGGGCAGAGAGAGGGAGGGCGGAATAGCAGAGAAGTGTATGGGGAGTTGAATGTTTATGAAACCGGATGGTTGGGTTGTTGAGGCGGAGTCTGAGGATTCCGGCGGGGTGAAGGCGGTTATTACCATGGCGAGGAAAACGCGCGGGGAGATGAGATTTGCCGGCTGGAAAGTGTGGGTTACGAGGCTGACTGTGCGTTTGTTAGGTAGCCTGAACTGATAGAATATGGGGGCTTGGTGGGTAGGGGCGGGAGGGGTTCTAGGATTGTCAAGTAGGATGGATGGATGAAATTATTGCGTGGAGTATGCTCACGGCTAGCTTCCACTCCACTCCAGCCACCCTCAACCTCCACTCCACTACAGTCCCATTTCGCAATGTCTTCTAAAGCAGTGATGTTCGGCTCGTACTCCATCTCATTCAGCAAGTGATCATCTTTCAAGCCCTGGACAAATTCTTGGAACGATGCAGTTCCCTTCGCAGCGCAGTTGTCAAGAACAGTTCGACGAGCGAACCATTTATCTTCCTTATCGGCCGCTGCTAGGCTCTTGCTAGTCAACGGTGTATAGTTGATGGAACCGGAAGATACTTGCACTTGCGCGCTCGAAGGGGGTGAGGCGCGAAGCTTGGGGTTCGTGGTGAATGATTTTCCTGGGACTGTGGTAGTTAGGAACTCAAGAGCCTGCGTGAGCGCAGCTTGTAGGAATAGTGGGAGTGGAGGGCGGGAGTCAGGATTTCCGCCATCTTCTGAAGGCGGGAAGGGATAGGGGATAGATTCATGAGCGGGGATTTCCGACGGCGGAAGAGATGTAAGATGAAGTAAAAAGGGGATTGGGGAGGGAGACATGACTGCGTAGTAACCGAGCAATTGTGGTTTATTTCAAGTTGTTATCAAAGATATGGAATACATACAGTATTGCTATCTCTCGACATGTTTGTTGCTAGATCTGTACACAATAATTTCAGGAGGTTTGTTGCGGCCGTTAGCCATATCTCCGACTGGGTTCGGAGTTTAGGAACCTAAGTTAACTATTAACTACGTAGTGCTAGGCGGGGCGTCTAGCCCAGTTCCGCGCGTGGCAAGTTGCGCTTAAGGCGGAAAAGTGGAAACCAGTGCCTGTGGGAGCCTCCTTTTTTCCCATCCGACCCTTAAACAGAAGTCATGGCTGTTCATCCTCCCCTGAGTATAGCTGCCGGACATATTCAAGCCGTTCCATAACTTTCAGAGCAAGGCCGCTATGGAAAATGAATCTGATGCTGATTTTTCTAGATACTAGGCCTAACAAAGCTTATTGAGGCCCAAGCAACCAATCCATATGGCTATAAAAATCTCCAATGCGAAAAGGAGACGGCTCGTTCCAGCAACGTTAGCGCTTTAATTGTTATCATGCCAACCGAAATAAGTGCGAGCACGTGTGAAATATTCTCTTATACACCCCTACACGAGTCGTTAGACACTGCACCCGGTCCCCCTAACCGCAACAGCTGATAATCAACCCGCTGAATCCGTCAATAGAGGAGGAGGAGGTTTCCGCGCAAACACCACATGGAACGGAAGATACGAATGGATCGAGGAATCCTCCACCGACTTCCTTACTTCGACATTGAAGACTTCCACCTCCTCCAATGTCCAGCCAAGTGCTTTTGTGAAGGGCTTCATGCTATCGCCTTGCAACCCATCACTGATCAGACAGCGATGATAGAAGCCGATTCTCTTTAGCGGTTTGCTTTTCGGCCAAGTGCCGATGGGCACTTTGAACGTTTGCTCGTTGATATTCGTAAAGCCGGCGTCACGGATGTAATTTGAGTGTTTTCTCGGGGAGAGGAGATCAACGTTGAATTTGGCAAGTCCTTCTCTCATGAGACGAAGCCAGTGGGCAAATGCGTAGTCGTCTGGAATGGTGTCATCGTCGCATTGGGCTTGATAATAAAGTTCTTGAATTTCAATCCACCCTCCTGGTCGCAGTTTACTGTAGGTTGACCAAATCTCATTAGGATTGGGGAACTGGTTTGACTATTCACTCTTGCATAATGGCGATAGGGAAATGACATACCTATATGCAGTTCTAATGAGTTTTGGAAAATTCTTGATTGCTGCGGCAAGATGCCGAATATGGATGAAATCGAAGTGATTATCTGGCTGGAGCCACGGGCATTCCGCATCATCGACCATAAATCTCACATTTGGAGGAACCCAGACTGGTTGTATGGGGCTTAAATCGATGCCCAGGACACTGGCGCCGGGGTATTGATCACCCACTGCCGTCAAATATGGGAAATTAGCATTCGGAAATTTGACATATAGAGCATATAAATTAAAAAATAAAATGAAGAATAAGATCATACTATCAATCGCCCACACGCCTGTCCCGGTTCCTATGTCAATAATCCTATGTGGACTCTCAAGAGGCGCGTAATGCAACTTTCCCCCGCACAGGTTGACAATCATAGAATGCTTCATGTCTTCCCGCTCCTGCTCCAACTCGTCGTTTGGAAAGAGATACGCGCCCTCGTGAAACTTATGGAACCTGCGCCCATGTTCAAAAACGTAGTCGCAAACACTTGAAACGAGTGACGACGAGATGGTTGGCTCAATATCCGAGGCATATCCATCGTCACTTGCCTCGTTTTCGTCATCGCTAAGCTCGATGGCTGTCACCGCGTGCAGAACAGCTTCATCAGGGTCCTGTGAGTGTCCGTTAGTAGTTTTCTAGTAGTAGCTCCGCAGGGGAACTAGAAAGTGTAATTATCACGCTTGCCATATTTTTGGAGCTTTGAGCGACATCAGAAATGGCTGGGATTTGGAATGATGGGGGGAATCATGGTCGATTCAGCTGTAATAAATAGTTATAGGATTGCGCACAGATTGCAGACGACGGATTCATGAATTCTCCAGTGTAGCCTTTACTGCGTGCAGAGTAGCGGGGAAGGGCATAACTCTAATGAGAGGAGCGGTGGCGATGATTAGTAGACCGCGCTGAGTTTGCGGGGCGAAACAAATGCATTGTTCTTTTTAACTCAATTCATGGTCGACCCCTTATTGGTTAAGGCCCATTATCCATTGCAAGCCAGGTTGCGCCTTATTTTGGAAACTTCATAATGACCTCTGTATGTTATCTGTCGCATGCATGCGTAGAGTCATTGCTGGGAGTTCTAGAGCATAATTTGCAAGCTTGTGTTGAATCTAGATTTACGAATAACACGGTAGCCGACTTTGCACACAACAGACAGATTAAATAATAATTAAATAAGCAGTCACCGCACTTATTCGATTTATCATGTGGAGCTACTCTACTGTAGTTACATCCAAGAATTCGAGAATGCACCAGCAAAAAGTCAGCATATGAAAGGAGCCAATCGAAATTCTAGCACGGCGTTCTTTATCATTGTTGCTGTAGCCGCCCTGCTGCCCGCAATTCATGCTTTAGAGCCGCGAAATGCCACCAACAATGAATAACAACGGTCTTTCCCGTGAAGATAGACTAAGCAACACTGAGGAAGCAACGGGGTATATTTTCACCAACCCTGAGCTGTGTCTAGACGCCCTCCGGACAGCGGGGTATACCCCAGGAGGAGGACACAAAGGCTTGGCCCAAGTTGGAGACGCTGCTCTGAGGCTAGTTCTGGTCATGGTTGGCTACGAGAAGGGAGCATCAAGGGGTATGTATGAACTGTCTATATACATCTGTTCCCCTAGGAAATGAAATTACACTAGGAGGTCCGCGGGCTGAGCGTTGAGTTAAAAAAAAACTCCCAGAACAGATCAATGACGCGTTAAGAGTCAGGGCATCAAATATCCATCTCGCTAGGCAGGGATTCGAAAAATGCTTGGAAAAATGCGTGTATCGAACCGAGGGGGTCGTTGTCTCTCAGAAAATCATGGCTACGACTGTCCAAGCCGTCCTAGGAGCTGTTTATATCGACTGCGAGCAAAACACCTCCGTTTTCCAGGGAGTGATCAAGGCCTTGGGTCTCTCTTGGCCTGAGAAATAAAATGATTCTGTAATAAAAAGCCCTCTGGATGATTTATTAAGGTTAGTTGCCCATATTGACACTTATTAAGGGTTCACTTCTATCCCATCTGTCAGCCGAACGAAGAGTCTAACCGTCGTGCGCTAGTGCCGATGGCGAACTCCGCACTTGGACTGCAAGTGCCCAAGTTGCTACTAGCAAATAGGATAACATACGATCGGAAACAAGGTAAAATTTTGTAAGATGGCCTGGAGAAGGGGGCTTGTTGTTTTCGTGAGTGGGTTGATAGAGAATGTGGATTAACGACCATTAGTGTATTTGTTCGACTGAATGATTTTCTGGATGTAGGTTTATTTGCGAGATGTGAATTTCTGATTTCAATATAGCCAAGCGGTTACAATATACCGTTTCATGCCAAAAAAAAAATCCTGTTCTTGTTATGCAATGTTCTCGTTACAACTAAGCATCAGGAAAGTGGTGTCTATAATGCATGCATAAAGTCTTCAAACGCGCCGAACACCAGGCCCGACGCTGCCAGTATCAAAAAGCTCAATAAGGCCACAACCTAAGGTCTCTTCCAAAGCCCATCGGAAGTTCATCCCATAGAGCTCTTTCCATTTCTTTGTTTTCCCAGGTAAAACACCAGCAGATTCGCCTCGTGCTCGTTTGGCGGCGTTGTGATATACATCAGACTCAACAGCACCATCCCAGCGGTCCTTAAGAAGAGTTAAAGGCGCTTCGCCGGAGCTAGACCTCTTGAGGAGAGCCATTATTTGTGTTCGAGCCGCTCCTAGCAGACGGAGGTAAGGACCCAGGTTGGGTATGGAAAGAAACATAGTGGTATTTCCAAATTTCCCTTGTCTGGATGCTGCTGTTTCTTGCCCCGGCGACCCTGCGCTAGAAGCATGGCTTCTTGCCGGGGATGAGATGGAGGCAAGAGAGGTGTCAAAAGATGGATGTTTACCTAAAGACGAGGGGGACACGAGAAAACCGGCTCGGACTAAAGCTGAGGTCTCCTCTGGCGTGAAGGTACCAGCTGCAACGGCAGATGTCTTGGTATTTTTGCACAAAATTTCAAGGAATTTTTCTACCCTCAGAAGTTAGTGACTCGTTACTAGAAACTAATATCAGTATTTCCCCCCTTCTTCTTGCTTCCTTACCTTTTAGTTCATCCTCTATGGATGAACTGCCTCTAACTGTTTCCTCCCAATCTTGAACTAAGATCAAACAGTCACCCAGCCCAGCAGAATTTAATCCGCGCCCGGGAATGAAAAGCCTTCGAACCTGAGCAGAATCAACGAGATCAACGATCTCTCTCTCGACTTTAGTTGGCGCATCCAGTAACATATGGACATGCGCAACGGAAACAATAGGTGGGAGAGCACGGCGAAAATTTAAAACCTCCGCGATCCGGGTGCTGTTCATCCCTGCTCTTTCCGGGAGGTCACTGAACATAGTATTGCGGATATACTGGACGGCCTGGATTACACTGTTTACTACCGTTGTTTCGGATATATATTGGGATGGGCCAATATCAGGGAGGATACTATCATTGCTGCTGTCTAACGCCGTCTTGCCAACGGCATTTGAAACGATAGTAGCATTTGGACTGCGGAAAGGTTTCGCGCGTGGGTGGCGTGCGAATGGCGACTGACGCTTGGACGGATGGGCACTTGATGATTTCTTGATTCGCGAAGACTGGGCAGCTGTAAAATGAAGGGACATCACGCACAGTGTCCCACACACGGAGCCAGGTATATGGATAAAGACGATGCAAATTCCATTGAAGAATGAAACGGGGCAATTTAATTACTGGATTCTGGAAGCCTTGGTCCAACATCGTGATATCACGTGGTCTGGTTATCTAATCGTGCCGAAAAGATATCAAAAACCTGAATTGAAGACGTTCAACCCGGCCCGGTAGAATGAGTAAATTGAACTTCCCTTTTGTCTCACAGCAAGGCTCCTTGAGGTATCTTCTTGCTGAGATGGCCTGCGAATAAAGGCCAAGCAAGCATCCGGCATTTTCGTTATCCATCCATCATGAGGGTCAAGGGATGACGTATTTGTGACCAAACTATCCCGCCTTTCGCTAATGTGGAAAAGCATAATCTAGCTTGTTATGATTTCCTTGGAATTCTAGAATCATTCATATATATATATATATATATATAAATGTTGCTCTTGATAAGTAGCACATTTTTATTAAGAAAGAAGCCGGAATTTGATGCAGCGGGTGCCACTTTCCTTTCTTTTCTTCTATTCTCAACTTCAAATTCTCAACTTTGAGACTCAAAACTGAAGTTTTCTCTCTTTCTCTCTCTCCCCCTTCAGAAAGTTCATATTGTTGTTTTTGGCGTAGCTAATCTTCAGTCACAATGACTGTTTTTGTCGTCTCTTTGTACGTTCGTCTTTATCCTCGGGAAAAATCCGATTGATCTCGTGGCTTTTCTGACCTTTTCGCTATAGGTTTCTCCCATATACCGTCAACTTCCACCTTCCCGAAGGTTCGTTAGGTAGGCGACCGTCGAGTCCTAGACGTCGGCATATGTGGGAAGGGCCTTCAGAGCTTCACAGGAAACAATTCAACAGCCTATTCGGTCCTCACAGGAAATCTACTTCCTCCTCGTCGAGGCCAACGTTTTTGAAAGAGCAGGCCCAATTATCTGCCTTCTCATCCGACAAATCTAAGCCAAAGGCAAATCAATCCGGATATCCGTTTCCATCTCACGCAGACCTTCAGCCGCTTGCTCCGAGCGATCCCCACTCACCTACTTGGGGAACCAAGGGAGTCTTCAACCAACCAAAAGCGCAACCTCTTCGTTCTCCCGCACCATCCGTTCTAGCTCACGGTGTTGGCGTTGTTGATACTACTCAGAAGGCGGGGGATATTGATAAACCGTTGGGCTCAACTCAGCCTATCAATGAAACCCAACTGTTTTCGGAAGCAGACTGGACCATAGAAGCGTCGGAGCAAGGGAATGGCGGGCTTCGCAACGCAATCCGCTCTGCTGTGGACACTGGCCTTCTAAAGGAAAAGCTATGGGTTGGAACTCTCGGCATGCCCACCGATGTATTAGATGACCATAGCAAAGATACGATCGCTGAAAAGCTGGAGGTGGACTTCGACTCGTTGACTGTCTTCGTGGGTGACAGTGATCTTGATGGTCATTATCTACATTTTTGCAAAACAATACTTTGGCCAGTTTTCCATTACCAGATCCCTGATAACCCGAAGAGTAAGGCTTATGAAGATCACTCCTGGGTGTACTACGTCAGGACCAATCAAGCGTTTGCAGACCGCATCGTTCGCAATTGGAAGCGTGACGATGTGATATGGATTCACGATTACCACTTGTTATTGGTACCCGCGATGGTACGAAAGCAAATTCCTGATGCTAAGATCGGATTCTTCCTCCATATCGCGTTTCCGTCATCTGAGGTGTTTCGCTGTCTGGCTGTTCGGGAAGAGCTATTAAAAGGCATGCTGGGAGCCAACCTTATAGGCTTCCAAGCGCAAGAATATTGCCACCATTTCCTGCAAACCTGCAGCCGCATACTCACTGTCGAAGCCACGAATGAAGGTGTTCAACTAGAGGATCGCTTCGTTAATGTTGGGACATTCCCAATTGGGATTGATGTGACAGCTTTGGACCGGAGACGTGAAGGAGAAGACGTTGCACAATGGATGCGAATCATTAAGGAAAAATATAATGGAAAGTATCTGGTTGTAGCCCGCGATAAGCTGGACAATATTCGGGGTGTAAGGCAGAAACTGCTCACGTACGAACTTTTCTTGCGAAAATACCCGCAGTGGCAAGACAAGGTATGGAATTAGCTTAGTCTTCCGTGAATTACGAACTATCGCTAATTCCGCCGATCTAGGTCGTTTTAATCCAAGTTGCTTTACCCAGTACGGACCAATCCGAGCTTGATGCAACTGTGTCCGATGTAGTGACGCGAGTGAACTCTGCAAACTTCAGTTTAGCACATCAACCTCTAGTCTTTTTGAAGCAAGATATTAGCTTCTCTCAATATCTTGCTTTGATCACAATGGCCGACGTGCTGATGGTCACTAGCCTTCGCGAAGGTATGAATCTTACAAGTCATGAATTTATTCACTGCCAAGATGGCAAATATTCGGACAAAAAGCACGGCTCTCTAATCCTTAGCGAATTCACGGGGAGTGCGTCCCTCTTTGAGGGGCACCCATTGCTTGTCAATCCCTGGAACTACAAACAATGCGCAGAGGCTTTGGATACTGCTCTAAAGTTGGCTCCCGAACAAAAGGAGCGCAATTGGACAAAGCTAAATAACATAATCATGAAGCATACGACTGCAAATTGGTTCAAAGAATTTACTGACGCCCTCTCGAAGGCTTGGAATGAACAGTCTCTACATGATAATGTGTCCATACCTCGACTGTCAGTCAGTGATCTTTCAACTAAATACAAGGAGTCTTCCAGTCGACTGTTCATCCTCGACTATGAGGGCACGCTTGCATCTTGGGGATCACCAACCAGTATCGTGTTAACGACACCGAAACGTGCCATTGATACATTAAATGACCTAATAGAGGATCCCAAAAATATAGTCTACGTGATGAGTTCCAGAATGCCTGAGGAAATGGAACGACTGTTCCGGCGTGTTGCGGGTTTAGGACTAATCGCGGAAAACGGAAGGTACGTCCGCGAAGCGAATGCGGAAGATTGGATTAAACTTGTGAGCGACGAGCAAACTATTGCGTGGAAGGATGGGGTGGCGGATATGATTCGTTATTTCCAGGAACGTACTGAAGGCAGCTGGGTCGAGCACATGCACTCTTCTCTAGTGTTCCATTTCGCACACGCTGAGAACCCTCAAACAGCCGAAAGACATGCCTCTGAATGCGCCAACCACATTAACGACACCTGCGCGAATCATCAAGTCCACGCCGTCGTGGATCAGGATGCTCTGATTGTCGAGCCCACTACCCCGAACAAGGCAACAGCTGCACGTGTGGTACTAGACGCTATCCAGAAGTCTGCGCGGGCCTCTAATGGTCAGGGGCCGGACTTCCTTTTCGTAGTTGGTGATGGTCGGGAAGATGAGGTGATCTTCCGCTGGGCGAATGAAGTTGGTCGGCAAAAGACGGTCAGGAACGTTCTCACGGTGACATTAGGTTCGAAGAATACGGAGGCAGCGGCAACGTTAACGCAAGGGGTGACTGGTAAGCTTTACTTGAAAACCATTCGATAAGAAATGGAGTGGTTGTTGCTAACATTTTGTGATATAGGTGTACTTTCTTGTCTTCAGAAACTGGCGGCCATTTCACAGTCAAGGCAGTGATGAGTGCCGTTTTGCTCGACAAGAATACTCAATTCCAGTTTTAACCCCGCAAGGCAGGCAGTATTTCATACGCACCAGCATCAAGTCTTCTTAACGGGTGGTATCGCAGCTCTTTTACGTATTATTATAGTGCGTTATGTAGTAAAATCACCTCCATGCTTTCTTACCCCTGAATTATATTTTTTAATGCCTGTCTCCTTCTACATAGCGCGCCGAAAAGGTATTTCGCAACTGTATTAATATTAGGATATATCACTATCATTAGTCCTAAAAAGAGGATATGCGTATATCTATTTACTCACTTTCTCCCGAAATAGAAAGTCGTGAGATCCCGAATTAATATACATATATTGGCTGATCCACGATTCATTCCTCGAAAAGGGGCTTTCTACCCCACCCCACCAGTTATGGAGAAATGGACTCTTGGAAATCTGGAAATCTAAAATTGGTTATATACACTTATGCGTCTATATATATCTATAACTATATACACTCTAGCGCAATGCCTTTCTAACTAGGAGTGAACAGGGAGAAAGGCTATAGCTTACTCCCTCCATTCCCATTCCCATTCCCGTTCCCGTTCCCGTTCCCGTTCCCCTTGCCTTTACCCTTCCTAGGCTCAATATTCCTCTGCGCACTCACAATCAAAGACACATGGTTACTCACCACCACAACCTCACCCTTCTCATCCAAAACAACGAGATCCAAATCCATCCTCCCATCCTTTAACACCTTAGTCTGCACACGGGAATACAGCCACTCCACCCCTTCCGCCGGCAACTTCTTCTTAAACTCCATATTCAACAAGACAGTCGGATACCAGTACCGCGCCATCTCAAGTTTGTCAGCCGCACTATCGCCCTGCCACGGCTTCGAATCAAACCTCTCCAACATCATCGGGAACATATCAACCAGATACCCCAGCGTGCTATCGGTCCAGCGCCCTACTTTTCCATACGGCTTAAACCGCACCCACTGCTCCACAAAGCCCGACGGGCCCTTTGTCCGCCCGCCCGCCTCCTTCGTGTACCGGGGCGTGTAGAATTCCACATGATTCGACGCCTTGCGCATGGACGAGAAGGCAATATGGAACCGCTCCCAGTTGCCGTCGCGGCCGTCACGGGCTAATTTCACAAGATCGACTGCCTGGTCTGGTCGGGAACCCGGTGCCGGCTTGGGATACAGCTCGTACCCGGTCTGCATGGTGGGGCCCTCCTCCGTGTCGAAGTTAGACACGGTAATGTAGCCGGCGACCTCGTGGCGGACAGCACCGTCCGGGTCATGTTGGCTGAGGGTTACGTGGAGGGTGGACGTGCGCGAGCCGAGTTTTGTATCTTGGACGACGAAGGCGGCTGGGCCAGCATCGGTGCGGCGCAGGAAGGTGAGGTGGAGGGCTATTGGGTGCGGCGTGCCGGAGTGGAGGGTTGGGTGGGTGTGTTTGAGATGGATGACGGCCACATTATGGAAGAGAGAGGCTATGTAACCGCCATGGGGCACTGTGAGGGGTCGTTATGATGTCAACGGAAGCCTTTTTTTTTTTTTTTTTTTTTCCGGGCCGCTAAAAGTAGAGAAGGAAAAGGGAATATTTATTACATGCCTGTTCCGATACACCATTCCGGTCGTAGATATGCGGCGTAGGTATGTGATGATACTGGGGAGATGGCAATGGCCTCTCCAAAGCTCTGCGCTGCCGCCATTGTTGCGTTTATTTAATTTAATATCTCTGAATTCAATTTGGTTTCTTGAGACGATTAAAACCTATCCCAGACTCTCTCTCTCTCTCTCTCTCTCACGAAAATGCAGTACAAAATCAAACTGTGCAGCGTGTATGTATGTATACCTCCCACCTATTCTTTCCTCAACATGTGGGTTAGTGATTGGCTGTATGTGCCAAACTCAATGCAAAATAAAATACCGAACCGGAAATCTATTGCTCAAAAAAAAGACAATCTGAACTCTTGAATAATGAATGGATATGCAAGGAGGGATATAAAAAGGACGGGGAAAAACCAATTACCTCATTATTCTCCCCGTAGCTTTTTGATTGGCGAACGACTGGCCGAGTACCTCGGCATCCCGCAACCGAATAACTGTCAACCGGGCGAGATAACGAACTTAAAACTGTCAGGAACAACGGCGGGTAATTATGCGCCCTTGCTATTATTGTCTTGCCTGACCATAAGACTATCCTGAAGTAATGATAACAGTATAAACAGGAGAGTAAAAATTGTAAAAGAAAGTTCGGACTAATTGATTCATTGCGTCTTTTTGCGAAGCCGAATTCGAGGA
This sequence comes from Blastomyces gilchristii SLH14081, assembly GCF_000003855.2. Taxonomy (NCBI): domain Eukaryota; kingdom Fungi; phylum Ascomycota; class Eurotiomycetes; order Onygenales; family Ajellomycetaceae; genus Blastomyces; species Blastomyces gilchristii. The sequence goes on along the minus strand of NW_003101662.1, from coordinate 632,197 downwards.
GGTTATGTGCTGTAATAAGAGTGCAGGGCGCATGCATTCGCTCCGTGATCTGATCAGAAAGAAAATATCCAATAAAATGCGCCAAGTAACCTCTATGGATAGGGCGAGGGTAACGTATTATCTATGCCCCTGTACAAACTTGTTCATCGTCCCTCAAATCCCTCGAGACCAGTTCTACAAGAGTACCTACAAGAATAATTCTATAAATATATATGCAGTGAAATCCAAAAAGAAAAACCGTAAGAATCATAACTTCCCCGCCCTTGCCTGCACCCAAACCCCATACGCCTCCGCACAAACAATCTTCCTCTTAACCCATTCAAGCTGGCCCTTCCCCCTCCCCTTAGCCTCCCCTTCCTCCTGCACAAGCTGTCCGCGCATGAAAACCTTCCGCCCCTCCCTCGCCACACACCACGCCTTCACAACAGCCATGCCGGGAACCCGCACGGGTTTCCGGTACCTAATATCCAGCTGCGCCGTGTATAGCCGCGCGCGCTCCACGCCCTCGTTCTCGTGGTAGCCCGGGATATGTAGCGAGACGGCTAGGGACATGATTTCGTCAAGTAAGGTGGCGACGACGCCGCCGTGTGCTGTGCTTGGGTGGCCGCTTATGCCCGGCGAGCCGAGCGCGAAGAGCGCGAAGAGGTCGACTTTGCTTGAATGGATTGGGGTTGTCTTGGGTGCGTTGGGGCCTGTGGCCGGGGGGGGGAAAGTCGTATATGGCGGTTTTGTCGGGGGTGTGTCTGGGTGCTTCTTGCGCAGGGTCAGGCAGTAGGGGATTGTGGTTGGCGAGCCGATTGTGTGGGCAAAGAAGGCGTCTTCGCCGGTTGAAAGGTCGGAGGATCTGGAGTATGTTTCTACGGCGGTGTGGGTGGAGAGGTTAAGGAAGCTGGAGGTCCAGGGGTCCGATTGGAAGTGGTTGAGGGTTTCCGCGGGGACCTCGTAGGCCGGATGGTCCATGGGTGTAGGTGAGGAAGACATGGCTGCGGTTTTTATTTTCAATTTTTCAATTTATCTATTTCTTTATCCCTTTTCCTGGTAGAAGGATGATTCCTCTGAATGAGGCGCGGATTCCCTAGCGGAGCTGCCGAGAGCTGTTGATCAATTGGCAGATTGGGAACGCTTCTGGAGATAGACGTATGAAGGAAACGAATATCAACCGCATCATAGCCAGGAATGCTTTTCATCTACTTCCTGTTATTGTTTTCTTGTATCTTCTCCTTTTTCTATTCCGCCAAGCCAGATACCGTTATCAGAGTTGTCAGAGCCCAGTTGGACCTCGGCTCGGGAGTTAGGGCTGTTAGTAATATATTAGTCATTCCAGCTGGCAGCATTCCTGATGGATTGACATTTTTCTCTCAGTTGCCTTTGCTTCTCTGCGGGGAAAACTGATCGCCAGCTTCCATGTCGGACACACAATATGGAGTACTATGGCAAGAAGACATTGCTGACCGCTTCCGCAAGTATCCCGCGTGTTTCGTTGTTGGAATAGAGTTTATGCAGAGCTGCAGAATGCACAGAGCGCAAAATTGAGAGAAGATCGCTGGATCGAAGCTGATAGCAGTGATAGGCGGGACGGACCGGACGCTAAAGAATAACTCTATCGGACCCGCCATAAAAGTTAGCTGGCCTTCATTTGCCTGAAGGGACCCATTGAAGAGGCAAAGGAGTGAAAAAAAAAAAAAAAAAAAGCCTGCTGTATGTGCGAACATCGAGGGGGAGGAAACGCCTCTTTTCCCCTGTTTCATTAACAGCGGATATGAAGGCATGGCGGATGCTGGCATGATACAAACCGTGGAGGTTTCATGATTGCTGATAACACCTCCGTTCTCATATGCCAACGATGAGGTGAGCAAGCCACGAGCAGCCCAATTGGCTGAAAAGGTGAGTCCTTCCCAGCATGGGGAAACCATGGCTTAACTAACCGGGATACGCTAGCTAGCCATGCTAATGACATATGACAAGTTGGCGCGCTCAATTTCCTCAAGGGACAACGAGACAGGGAGGGAGAGGGAGGAATACTACTGATGAGTGCAATTGGTTGGTTTTCGTTGAATTGAAGAAAGAAAGAAACCCTGTGGGTAATGTGTTAGATGACCGGTGGGGACAGTACAGAGTATTCAGCCAAAAAAAAAATGAGCATTTCCAACAGGATTACTTCGTCGTCCCTGTTTTTTGTTGTTAGTTGTTAGCGTCCCTTTGAGGCAAGATGAAAAGAGGAGAAAAAAAGCTTGGAATGCCCCGGCGGTGTAACTGTGCCAACCAGAATAATATCCTTCGTGATCCATATTATTGGCAGATACACCCCGCCCCATACAAAATTGTATGGTAGCACAAGTCACTGTCCAACCGGGAACAGCATCGCTAGTTTGCAAATATCCCCATTGGGTAGGAAGGAGCCCGCCTGCAGTGGAAATTGTTGGCTGTTATTTATGCGCCGTTCCTTCCGCACCTTCATTTTTGCCTGTTTGGGCTTTTGCGCACTTTCCAAGGCTCTTCCTCAGGCAATTGCGCTGATTCTTCCTCCGATTCTTTTATCTCCAACGGTCACTGTGTATCCATTCCGCGCAGCATTCAATTACATAGTGGTACAGTACAGTACATTCACTGCACATATTATTCTCTGAGATATTGGATGTAAGTTAAGCTGATCACCGCTGCTCTCCCCAACCCCATGGAGATCCTCACGCAGATCCATCAACTGACAGCTTCACGCTCAACGGCAGGGCAACGAGCACCACAGCAACTACCACCACCACCACAACAACAAGGGCAACAATAACAACGAACGCAGAGTTCTGAAGATAGTTCGCGCTCTCAACCTCAACCAAGCAAAACCCAGCCAGTTAGTCGCATTGGCAAAAAAATATTCCTTAGCTGTATACTGCTCTAGTCGACCGACTTCAATCGCGACTCTGCCGAAACCCATCTTCAAATTCTGTTGCGCTTCGTTCCTATCTGTAGTTAGCTGAGGCCGCTCACACACTGTGACAATGTTGCTCTCCACTGTTGTCTTCTCGCTCTCCCTGCTGGTGACGGGCATCCGCGCCCAAAGCTTCAACCCTGATTCTGTTTCCAAAGAACAGAAACGTAAGTACAGCACATCATTTGCTTTCAGAAAACCAGTGACACTCAGAAACAATTTTGCGCGCTGTTGGCGTGTGCGGCTAACAAAGTAATGTCTAGTTGCTTGGTGTGATGCCCAAACAGCTGCTTGCCCTTCTGTTTGCAAGAGCTTTGCCTCAGTCAACAGGTGCAGCGTGGTACGTGTATCCCTCTCTCTCTCTCTCTCTCTTTTTTTTTTCTTTTTTTTATTTTTTTTTTTTTTTATTTTTTTTTTTTTTTTTTATAATTTTGACGCAACAATTTCATTCGTGCTGCTTTCCATATGTTTATCGATCTTTGCAATCAAGCTGATTCGCGAGTAGAGTGATTTGACCTATACCTGCACCTGCGGCGATGGATCAACTCCAGACCTTACCAAGTACAAAAACACGATCCCGTTCTTCCTCTGCACGGAGACCTATGCGCAATGCATCGAAAACCACCCCGATGACTTGAGTGGCCAAAGAGCCTGCAAGGAGGAGCAAACGAAATGCATGGGAACCCTGGACCCTTTTAAGTCTCCGAATAAAGACCCTGTGCCAACCGCGAGTCGGAAAAAGGTGGACGCTTCTAAATCCACCGCAACTCCCACCACCACCACACCCACTAAGACGAACGAGCCGGCAGTCACCAGCAACCCAGCATCAACGCTTCGCGTGGCAGGTGATTCCTCTGTGGGCATGCTGATTGCTGTGTTCATCGCAGCATCCAGCTTGTTCGCATAGACACCCCGTCTGACCGTAACTGCCGGCGATGTCATGTTTTGAGTGACTGTCAGATTGACAGTGTCATTCGAGTTTTAAATGTCGATCATGCCCTTTCATTATTTGCCGGTGATGATATGAGCGACAAGAACGAAATGAAAGAAAGAACGAGAGAAAGAAGAAGATGGGTCTCGGCACGAACGCGTGTAGTCCGTAGGAAGTTTTTGTTTTGTTCTCTTTGCTTCTCAAGTCTGTAGTCCTTAATCCCCCACCAAAACACTGTGAGCACTCCTTTTTCCCTGTGTGATATTTTTTTGTAGTCATGTTTATGACCAGATGTAACATACCAACCGCTGTAGCAATGGTAGCGATAAAGTTAAGCACTTCCACGGTATAATTCTTTTTACTCGCTCTCTCTTCATATTTTTGAAACTAAATAAGATGTCAAAAGATTTCGCTGGTAGTTTAGTTGCTGATCATCCCTGCTATGACGCCAGCAACAAGGAAGTGAAGCTCCAGCAGGAAAAAAAAAATACTTCGCCAAAAATTGAGAATATCACTGAGCATTCACATAAAAACTCCAAGACTGCTGGAGCCTACTCTGGAGATTTCTATATTTTATCGAATTTTTCCTGATTTTCTTCCAGCCGTATTGTGTGTCCATCAACCCGCTTTTGCCGCCAAAAGGATACACTATCCTCGCCAAGACCGCCGCCCACAACAGTGAAATTCTCGCTCTCCACCGAAAAACTTATCACCCAACGAAATCTTTATCAACTCTTCAACCTTCAACCGCCAACCGCCAACCGCCCAACGAAATCTTTTTATCAACTCTTCAACCTTCAACCGCCAACCGCCAACCGCTAACCTCATCTCCCTCCACCCTACCCCTCGTCCTAGATCAGATCAAGCCATTTACATCTCCGTATACCAACAAGATGGCTCCCGCACCCAACACCCTCCTTATCGAGGGCACGTTTACCGAGCTAGCAGACGAGCTGGCACAGTACATCGACGCGATCCGCAAAGTTGAAAAGGGCGTCAATGCAGAGATCACACCGGCGCTTGATGCCCTGCGGGAGATGGAGCAGACAGAGGAACCCAGTGCTGCGCAGAGCCAGCAGATTCTGGCAAAGAGAGATGAGGTCCTGAAGAAAATTGTTGTGGCTGCGCCTGCTTTGAATGCGGCTCCTGAGAAAGGTAAGATGAACGACTTTTATATTAATTTATTTATACCTAGGGATATAAGGGCTGACCAGGTGGAATTCAAATGCAGAAATCACCGCTGCTTATAATCTTCTCATCCATCTCATCCGCCAATCTTCGTCCGTCAACATGTTCCTCCCACGCATCTGTGGATATCTCGCCAAACCGCTTACATCCTCCCCACAGCATGGCTCAAGCCTGGCTATCTCAATCCTTTCTACAATTTTCAACACCCTCGCGCCACAGGATACAGGCCGCTATCATGTCTTCCTGGCTATCCTTGCAGTCATCCGCCAGGCACCCTCATTATTTGCATTTTCTGCCCTGAAATCACAGCTAAAAACCCAGCTCCCCACATGGCTGGAATCCTGGGATCTTGATGAGGAGGATCTCCAACGCCTCCATATTGCTATTTCTGATGCAGCCAAGGATGCTGGTGACCAAGAACTTGCACACTCTCACCTGGTCTCTGCTCTACGGGCGATCCCGCCTTCAGAAGCTTCCTCCACAGAAGCACATGACCTTGCTCTCCGGGCGTTGCTCTCAGCCCTCACCTCCCCCTCAGTCTTTGATTTCACCCCCCTTACTGCCTCCGACGCCATACAATCCTTACGAACAAGTGAACCTCACCTCTTTGAGCTCCTTGAAATCTTCGCTGCAGACACCCTAGATGCGTATGAGGATAGCATAAAAACCACACCTCTATCTACCATTCATAACCTCTCTACATCCGCTGAGATCCTTCAAACGAAAATGCGCCTCCTTACTCTTGCCAGCCTCGCAGCCTCCACCCCATCCCGCTCATTACCATACGACTCAATTGTCAACGCTCTGCGCATCCCCCGTGAGGATGTGGAAAAATGGGTCATTGATACCATCCGCGCAGGGCTTGTGGAGGGCAAACTCAGCCAGCTGAAGGGTGAGTTCCTCGTGCACCGCGCGACCTACCGGGTATTTGGCGAGAAGCAGTGGGCGGAGGTTCAGGGGCGGTTGATGGTCTGGAGACGCAGTCTGGAGAACGTCCTGGACGTGGTTAGGACCGAGAAGGAAAAGTTTGTGCGGGAGGAGATGGCTGCGGCGAGTGCGGCGGCTGCGGCTGCGGAGAGTGGCGCGCAGAGAGGTGGGGAGAGGAGAAGGGGAGGCGGTGGACATCATCAGAGACAGCACCAGCAGGAGCAGCCGAGGGAGGTTGAGCTAGTTGGTGGGGGGGATTAGGCTTTGATTTCCTCTATTTTTTTTCCATTTTCCATTTTCCTCCTTTTATCTGACTCGACGGTTTTCCTTTGTTGTACGGTACTTGCATTCCCGTCTAATTGCCTTTCCTTTCTAATTCCATTTCCGTTTTCTTTTTTTTTTTTTTTTATCTTTTTCTTCCCTTTCTTTGGGCTTGTTATTACGGATGAAATGCTCCCTGTTTTCCTTCAATGCTGTTATTCAAGAAATGGTCCTTTTTCCCCTCCGCTTTCCGTAAGTTTCTACGCCACATGAGATCAAGATTCTTTAAAACCTCCCCCCCCCCGCGTTTCCCTTGTAACTATGTTTAAAAAAGATTCCTACTACCCTGGCTGTCTTGTTTTTTGCTCGTTTTTATTGTTCATCTACTTCCCGGAGTGCGTGGGGTGAGTGGAGTGGGTATTACATTCCGTTTATGAAGGCAATTGACGAAACGAGGCCAAAAAGAAAAAACGAAAATAGATCTGATTATTGATAAAATATTATACATGAAGGGTTCAAACCGGGAAAAGTGCAAAATTAGGACGTTCGTCTAAATTACCTCCTTATGCCCCTTCTTTCCCTGCTTCGGCCTGTTTGAAAAGTTATATCCATGTCTAATCTTTACTGCACCCACCGTAATTTACACATGCAGCTACATACAATAATATCAATACCGCAAGAGGGAGATGGACTAGGACAGGAAGGACTGCGGTTTTCGAAGTAGGAAGACAAGACAATGGCAGGACCTAACCAGAGCGGATACAAGATATTAAATGTCGTTTATGTTGCGGGAAGGGGTTCGAACGTTCGTTCCTACACGATATTAAGAAACCGACGCCAGAGCTTCTCTTGGGAGACTCGGAAGACGGTGGAGGATCAGTTGCATGCGTGGACAATGCCCTACGCAAATGTCACCATACGTTCATTCAGAGCTCGCTGTTTCCAAGAGAGCCCCTATGATCGAAATGTCTTTAATAAATTCGAAAGGTAGGAGTATTATTGAGGGGGGAAATCCGTCTATCTATGTGCGAGAAAAATCAATATCCATCTCAACCCGCCATGCTTCGCAAAAAGGAATTTAAGATCCGCAGTATAAATAATAACATCAAGCCGTGCGCACTCCCTTGCACACGTTCTTCAACCGGTCCACCCATCGCCCCGTAAAAGGGAGGGTCACCATATTCATATCTCTCCCTTCCCATCACAATCAATTCTCCCCAGACCCCTTTACCCGCGTAATCCCCCTCTTCTCCACACCCTCCCTAATCCGCGCATAAACCTCCTCCATAGTCCCCACCGCTTCCACACTAACCACCTTCCTCTCCTTCTCATAGTGGTGTATAACCGGCATACTCGTCTCCTCAAAGACGCGGAACCGCTTGCGGATAGACTCAATGTTATCATCGTCACGCCCGCTCGTCTCGCCGCGCTTCAACAGCCGGTCCAGCATGACGTCCTCGGGGCAGCGGAGGAATAGTGTGGCCGCGGAGGGACATACCGTCTCCTCGAAGAAGGTTGCCTGGTCCATCTTGCGCGGGAAGCCGTCGATGAGGAAACGTGCGGGTAGACTGGATGGGGAGTTCTTTTGTTGGTCTTGTTCTAGTTGGGCCCTCTCCGCTCTTGCCCGTTCGAGGGTCTCAGACATAGCGTTTGACAGCAGCGCCACGGTAATCTCCATAGGCACGATTATGCCCTCGCGAATATGATGGCGGATCAGGTCGCCATATTGCGAGCCGGCGCGTTGTTGTTCGGCACGCAGCAGGTCGCCTGCAGACAGGTGCGTGAAGCCGTAATCGCGGACGAGGTTGGCGGATTGGGTGCCCTTGCCTGAACCCGGGCCGCCGAGGACGAAGATTACGGTGACGGCGTCCGGGGAGAATTTCGGGGTGGTATTGGTGGAGGAGAGAGGCGGGGTGAGTTCAGCGGGGATTGAGATTGAGTCTGCTGTGGCTTCAGCTGTCGCTGTCTTCTGCTGGGACGACATTTTTCGGAGCGCGCGATTGGACGAGGAGGGCGTAGGAGCCGCTGCCGATCAGGATGATTATGATGCAGGGGAGGATTTTGAACTCTGAAGAGGAGGGTTTTCGGGGCGGGGGTCTGTTTGGAGTGGTGCTGGAGGAGGTGGGGGAAGAGAGTTGAGAGCGGGAGGAAAAGGAGGCGGTCTGTTGTTGGTAGTGGCGGGGTGGTCGCTGTTGGTGCGGGAATATGTGCACGCGGGCAGCCCGAGCGGTGGATGGGGAGGGATTGAGTCGTACAGAGGCAAGACGGGGCGCACTGGTGAACAGACGAGGGAGAGAGAGCGGCATTCCTTGCGCCTGGGTGTCAAGTGAATGGAAGTTATAGAAAGGAAGGTTGAATTGGCTGGTTATATCTAAGCTATCTACGGAGTAGTGGGAGTTATTTGGCGGAATTTCCTGAATAACGTTTGGAGAAATTTTTTTTTTTTTGGTCGGCGGTTTGCTTGGACTGGAAAAACACTGCGCCGAACAGGGCTTTGTATTTAATCCGTACCCCAAGAGGTTACACCCAAACAAGCAAGATGAAGCTTACAACAAATGACGAACCAATCTCTAAAGAGCGTTCTTGTTTACCAATAGACGAGGTTGATTACATTTTTCGTCGCTAGAGACTATTTCCTCCGTAGGTTGTTAGGGTCAATAATGCAAAGGGACTTCTTGCATCTGGCCCAACAGCCCACAAAGGACCAGACGTGAGAAATAGATGTATTTGACTGAAATGACCCCTCCAATCATGTAAACAAACGAGGGGGCATTATTATTATGGAGGATCAGCTCGACCTTTACAAAGCACTAACCACAGCCAAGCTATAGTTAGCTAGCTCCTCGTATGGCGCCAGTACTCCGTACACATAAGTACATATATGGTCCTTCGGCTCTCCATGCCGACCTCTACCTTCCCCCATACGTGTAGGATACGTACTCAAAAGGGATGGCTTCCTAGACTCGTTAGCGACGACTTTTTCACCCTTTGTTGCTCTTGCGGATACGACCTTCCGCTGCGTGTAGCCGTTTTCTCGATGAATATACGACTTCGATGACGTTTCTGTGGGATGCGAGGACTCCCCTATCCAATTTTGTTTTGGCTTCCGAACGGGGTTGATCGTTATTGAGCCGGACATTATACTGAACGTGGCCTTTCCATGAGTTAGGTATCCCTAAATGGACTGCAGCCGTTATTCATGTAATGGTCGGTATAAGATTCACGAACGGCAAAGCCTGAAACATGATAAAATTGGCTTGAGTCATGCATACTAGTAGACATATGCTCGGTATATATCGCGCACATTCCCAGTTGACTGCAAGTGGAAGCTCAACAATCAGAATATTCTGAAGTTAGGATGATAGAAAATATCACCTATTGCCGACTCGACATGCTGCTGCCTGAGGTAAAGTGGAGATATTGATAACACGAGGCACTCGACAGTACTTCTCAAAATCCCATTATCAATCGCACATAAATTGAGCGGGAAATATTGATGAAAGGTTGAAATTTCCGCATCATTGAGGCTCAGGCTCCAATTCTTGTGCCCATGAAAAAGAAGAGGCATCAATGACATATGTCATGTGCTTGAAAGCCGAGGCAGATTTACTCTATATTGTTGATCTGAAGTCCCCTTGAGTGTCTCCAGAGATCAGGAAATATAAATTCCCATTACTACTCAAAAGTTTTGATCTAGAAGGGGCTCGCAAATCAAGAAATTTGCTAAACATTGCAAGGGTAGCCTTCAGCCTCTAAATGCCGGTGCTGGTAAGGTCGTTCGAATCTCCTTCGCTGATGTGAAGTGTCCGATCTAGAAATCCCATCTGGTGGAATAGGAATTTGTACTTGTTGACTTCCATTCTCTGCCTCTATAATGGATAGAGAGTTGTGGGTGGGGTGCGTTATTCCCTCCAGCGATTGATATAAAATAGTATCATGCCAACAACGTGTCGTTCACTCCTATATGTCTATCCTAGTTGTCAGAATGCAGGAATACTTCAAGCCATGGAGCGCGAAACTGACAATGCCAGAAAAATAGGCTTGTTATGATTGTTGCTTGGATGGTAGTCTTGATAGACTCGGGCTGTGTTTTCTGGAACCAAGATTTAAGTTTATTTGAGGACCCGCAACCTTAAATCGTCAGTTAAACATCAACACCAACACCAAGATACTAGGTACATTGTCATCGTGGCCAATTTATGCCAATATCTCAGCCCCCGTGTCCATTATCACGGAGTACTATTTATGAGTTCGAATAATAATTGTCACCCGATACATATCACCAGAAATGGTTCAACATTTTCGCCAACTATAGGTGCAAGGTGGAACAGTTATAGCCCAGAACAGAGTGTGCTTTTCGTACAACAGCCGTGCTGGCACGATCTTTCGAGGCTTCCAGGGTTGGATCAAAAAGAGCGATTTTCAGTCTCAAGTTCATAGCCTCCTTAGGACCTAGCAAACGGACTGCCAAAATCCTGGTTATTTCTCTTTGTTTGTGAGGGGAATTGTTGACAATCTCTGGCAAATTGTGCTCGTTCACAATTGACGGGCCTAAACCAACTTCAAGGTCTCTTCTTGGCAATGGGATAGGCAAGGGACGTGCATTCGTCACCAACCAACCGGCTAGCTCGTCGCTAGGCTAGCCGGGGTAATAATAGCAAGCAGCATTCAGCCCAGGGCGAAAACACCCATCAGCAGAGCCAGTATGTTAGTATTAAAGAAGAATAGTATCCAGAGCAAGGATGGAATTTTGGCAAAGCAGGACAAAATCGGCTCGATGTGCGGCTTCCTTTGTTTCTTCAATAATCGAATGCACATACGGAGTAACGGAGTACAGCGTACATATTTAGCCGCTCTCATGCAAGATGCAACATGATTTCACCCAAGCTCCCATCCCATCACATTTTACTCGCTCAACTAGTCAATTTGATTCGCGTTCCCCCATCTCGAGAGCCAAGACGAAGTGCCCACCCTCGCACCACTATTGGTGGCTGGGAGTAGCGGCATTGGTGTGGTTGCTCGGCACCCAGCCAAGCATCATGTGTGATGAAGGTGTTTTCTACATCAGTCGATCCTTTGGGCGACTTTATGAGGTGTGATTGGAGCATCCGTGTATCCGCTGCCGCCGCACTAAAGGTGGTCAGGCTAAGATTGGCCCACCATGTCAACAAGGATGCGCCGAGGAATGCAAATGAGCATCTGGCCGGCCCAATCCCCGCTGCGAACTGAGGGGCTGAAGGGACCAAGGACATTGTTTCTTCCCAGCCAACGAGGTGAGAGGAGGACGGGGTGGAATGGGTGTGGCACTTATTGGTGAAATGTAACCGCCGACAAGGGCAGACACAACCATGGGTGCCATGGTCACTGCGAGCAAAAGGTAGTGCATGGCCTTTTCTTGCATTTGGAGGGAGAGGAGATATAGCCAGCCCGGCTTAATCCTCAGATGTTCCCCTCCACGTCTCTTTTCTCTCCTCGTTCAACTCAATCCTTCTCTGACCTTTCTATTCTGGTCTATCTGGATATTGTGCGAGTTAATAACTCACTATCTGGGCGACTACTAGTCGGCCGTCTGCTGAACCCATCTGGGCGCTTAACCACTACTTGAGCCTGATTGATCAGCTATTGGATTGCGTGCAACTTGGTGAATGTCTCTCGTCGCATTTCTCTTTTTCCTCTTCTCTGGCTCCTCCGCCTCCTCTTCATCTTGCCTCCTCTTCTCACGTCTTGACTTATCCATTTGACAACTCTCAATTTCTTTTCTTTCCCCTACTCACTAGCCATCTTTATTCTACTTACATTCCTTTCGCTGCGGCTGGCTTCGCGATTATACTCAACTGGCTTCTGTCTAGAACTCATCTCAGTTGAGATATATACCTAATATACCGTTGGAAGAAACAGCCTTGACGTTGGCAGATATTCACACTGCGGACAAGTGCAAAGCGCAATACTCGCTGGCTCGCTGAAAACATTCAGATGCTGTCATAATTCCTGTATTGTCCTGAGTCAAAAGGTTCGTTGGAACCACCTTGGTTCCCCCTCTTCCGGCTACGACGTGGCACCCAATTGACCCCAATTCTTCTTTTCTGGCACAGAGAGAGATTTCTAACATTCCTTCTACCTAGGAACCTCGTGGTTACACAACCCAGAACAAGTGCACTCAATTCGCATTCTTCTGGTTTTTTTTACCTCTCACCTTCTAATTCTTCCTCTGGAGCTGGTCTCTTCGACGTCTACTTTCCTTGTCGTGAATCTGCAATAGTCGACCCACATTCGACTTGACAGTTTGTTCAAGAGGGTCGGCGCCAAATAACCTCCTCCGAGTGACCTGAGATTCTGCTATGACCAATTCGAATTCTAGTGGCGACCGTGCCGACCAGTATGAGCCAGTTTCCCCTCTAGATATTGTTCACTCGACCCACTCAAAGTCTGCGGGCCTTTCGATATCTGTTCAAAAAGAACCAAGCGAACAACCATACCATCCAGCTGCTCTCGGCCTGAAATCTCCTCGAACCACTCGATTCGCAGAAGCCACAACTTTCCACTCTCCTATCGACCCACCTGGGCAATCCCCCTTCGCGGATCCGCCCTCCATGTCACAAACAAACAAACAAACCGAGGTCTCTGACCTAGGGTTCGGGTATATGGCAGACAACCAACCCAGCCAGGCCTCAGAACAATCGCAGACGGCGGCAGGCCGAAACCCACCAAATTCTCCACTGAAGAGCGCACTCAAGTCTCCTGGTGCCCCTGGACGTTCGGTTATGCTCAGTCCTACTTTTCGTGAAGAGCAAATACTTGAGCACCATGAGAAGGCCACAGAGAAAGCCAATGCCAAAGATATTGTAAGTTTCCCCTAGTTTTTGTTTCTCGCAAGTGGATAAATCATCGTCTTATCTCTCTTTTTACATTTTGACATCTTAAACCACAAGTTACTGACAACGGTACAGAAAATCAAAGCCCGTGTACGATTAGCAAAGGTTATGCTGCGTGGTGTGAGCTTTAGCTGCAGTCTGATCATCCTCGCCTTAGTTGCAGCAAGTTTTGCCATCTTCAATGCCACCCGCGGGTTGGCACAAAAAAACTCCTTCAGTCCTTGGGCGCCCAATACTCCGCTGTGGCCTCAAATCCTAGTCCTTAGTATCGCCTGTGTGTCCCTCCTGTTTTGTATTGGAGTTTTCTACGGATACTGCCGTGGCGGACATAAGCGAGCAGAAAAGGTGGCCGTTTACTACACCGTTTTCTCCGTGTTGTTTTTCATCGTCGTACTGGTTATGTGGGTTGTCGGTGCAGCTGTATTGCAAAATAGCATAAACTCTACCTCGAACAAAGATATGTGGGGCTGGGCCTGCAACCCAGGTACCCGAAGGGAGCTCTACAAGGAGCAAGTTGACTATGAGCTTGTTTGCCGTATGCAGGTAATAATTCGCCCAATCATGGTACAACGAATAAAAACACGAAACGAAGGACTAATTTTTTTTTCAGGATTGGGCACTTGTATGCTGCGTCATTGAGATTGTTATTGAGGTGCTTGTCATCAGCATTTACGCTGTGGTCTTCTACCGCTTCTACTCCAAGCGCAAGCTACGCAAATCCATGGACGTCCGCGACAAAGCTCGCTCCGATCTTTACCTCGCCCATTTGCGAAGCCAATCCGCACCCAATACCCCAGGGTTCCCAAGACATGGGCCAGCATCGCCGCCGATGAGCCCTTCCCCCATGAAAGGAGACTACTATGCTGCCGCTGAGGAGGGTTACTCAACGCAATATGCAACTCCCAAAACCCCCGAAGCCACCCACATGGGCACGTCACGACCTTTCCAGCTCCGCCCGCCACCAATCCGTGTCCAAGATGCCACCCCTAAAATCTCACAAGAGGGCTTCAACATGCCAATGTCGCCAGCTAATCGCGAGCGCAGGAACGAACATGTCGATGCCGCACCCGGCGAACAGAAGTACGAAAGCGTACCGATTCCTGGTGCTTACACGACATCTCTTACAAGTCCCACATTCGCTCCTGAAACACGAGGCAGCGACGTCATCCCCGGAATGGCAGTGACAACAACAGAACGTATCGTACCGTCTCGCAACTCGTAAACGAGCCACAAAAAACGCCGACCGGGCTCTTTTGTTGCGAGCGTTTCTCTGTATAGTCAGCTCTGTACGACATTTGGCGTCTAGCTGAAAGAGAACTATAAAACTGTACGATATTTTCTTATTACAAATTACATATACTAGGCAAAGAGGCCATTGGTTTCTGGTTCGACGGAGAGTAAAACATTCTCGGATGCCCTTGTTTTACGAAACAAGCAGGGGACATTTGATTCCTGGAAACAATCAAGTTTTCTTGTGACACAAACCGCCCACCCTTGCCGGTATGATTTATGGGACGACGTCGAGCAAGAATTCCGGTGTAGCGAGGGGCATATTGGCGTTATTCGGTTTTTGATCTGTTTCGCTTTGCTAATACACATACATATATCCCTATAGTTAATACGTCAGATATTTTTCCTTTTGTTTATCGTGTTGGAGCGTGTGACTGCAAAACACGAATTTTTGTCAGTGGTTTGTCGTGTTGTCTATTGGTGGTGTGAACTGGTCACAGATTTCTCCCGCTTGCTTTTCGGCTGCTTTTGTTCTGGTGGATTGAGTGAGACGGTTAAAATGATGGATGGATGGATTGATGGGAACTTGAACCACTACTAAGTTACCCTGACTATGCTATCTACCTCTTTCCTTCCGAGATCTTTTTATTTTCAGTTTAGCTGAGCTACTTTTATTTATCATATTTTTCTAACTATCTCTCCTATCACACTCAACCAGCAGTAAATACGTCTCTGCCTCATTTCTATGAGTCCTTGTCGTGGCGCTCTACAAACATCCAACTACTGTACACTTCGTTCATGTTTATCTAACTATCAGTTAGTTATGCTCAATCAACCAAAGATAAGAGGATCTAAATCAAGACTCACTCTTGCAGCTCACCTCCAAGCTAAAATTGGAACACCCAAAAAATGATCGAATTAATTTCCCCGTATGATATCCGGGGGGGTACGCGAGGAACTACATCAAGTGAAGTGGTTGCTCACACGATTCGTGTATGCAGCCCTTTTAACTACTTATTTCTCGAAATACGTTCAGAAACTCACGGTCAGTTTGAGTAAATGTGGTAGAAAACATGGGTAAAAAATAGCAGCTATACTTGGGAAAATCACAGAAGTGCAGCAACACAAAGCTATTCAGCGCCAGCAACACCAAAAACAAGCCAAAATAAAAGAGTTCAAAAGTCAAGCCAAGGAAAACCGTAACAAACCAAACATCTCAAAGGAATAATAGAAAATAATAGTATTATAAGACCTCAATCCACCTAAGAAGGCACCAATCCCCATGCGCTATTAATACCAAACCAACCACAGCACCAAAAAGTCAACCAGTCTACCATAAGAATTGTGCCATGAAGCGCGAAAGAATGAAAAACAAGGCACACCCACGCCTCCCCATTTGGGTGACGCGCGAGGATTGGGTATTGGATGTCAGGACACTCTAGGCCTCTCCTTCAATAACAGCGCCTGGGTCCTTGGTCACGTAAATTTCCTCTAGTCCGTTACCCTGCCATCCATCAATGCCACCTTTATTTTCCAGCACAAGGCCCTTTTCATTAGCTAGGTGAAGTAAGCAGATGAAACAATATGATGTACTAATGTCGCGTAACGCTTGTTCGGGATATGCTGTTTTGAGGCCCTGCATCACGGATGTGAATCGAAGGCTATTGCCATCCGCGCCTACATCATCTTCCGTCGGATCCGGCGTTTCTGTAGATGAGGGTGGTGGAGCTTCCGCATCTTTCGGCAAGTCTAACGACGTTACCGCTGCCGAAGGCGATGAAGAGCTGAACGCTGATGAATCGATTAATCGATCACCCATGCCTTTCCACATTTCTTCCTTTAACCGGCGTACGTCAACTTTCTTCGCCACTCTAGCGTAAGCAACGTAATCGGGCCGCACTCTTCGACCGCCTTGAGTAACAAGTTGAGAACCGAAACCACCAGCAAGCGCTCCTCCTGGGGTTGCAGCAGCATGTAATAAAGCAGTGAGTCCGGAGAGACCGCCTGATTCACCTGCAGACGTGCTTGGGCGAGCATTAGGGTCCATAGTAGGCGAGAATGCTTCTCTTGCATCGGCGAACGGCATGTTATCGTCATCATCATCAGGCCCCACGGGAAGCCCATGTGGGAAGGCTAGACCCTCATCATCTGCAAAGAAGTTGGCGTCATAAGCACCCGTAGGAGCAGCACTATCATCTATGCTGGTTTGCTCAGCGCCAGGTTTGTGTGCAGCCCAGAATGCCTCATTCATCTCGCTGTTGTTTGAGAGATTTTGCTGGTTTCTAATTTGTCGACCTCTCGCAAGAGATTTGAAGCCCATTCTGGCCTTTGGTTTCAGGAATAATCGAAGTAGTTCTCGTGAATTAAAATGTTTGTCGTCAGGAAGAAGGTTTCTACCCTTGGTCTTCCATTGTGTTTTGGGCAGGGAGATAGCGGAGTTAGAAGATGATTGGGTATAGATCATTTCTGCCAGAGTAGGGTCAAGGGGCGAAGCAAAATCGATTTCAAAGGGTTCCTTTTCTTTGCGTATCCGAGGAGCGGCATTAGTTGTGCTAGTTGCTTCCTTGATGCGTCTGATTTTCCAGTGCTCGGGTCCGGCCCAATTTTTCTGTAAAGCATTGTCAAAATAGCTGAGAATGTTGTCATGCTCTTTAGCAGCCGGTTGATGTGAAAGAGAAATAGTATACGGATCATTAGAATCAGAATCCATGCCCTCATCACCATCATCGATGCGGTGGACTTTCAGCATAGGCTCGAGAGCAGCGTCCCTAGCCCACGCCTCACCACCTTCACCGAAGCCAGTGTCACCTCCAAGATCAAAACCTGTAATGGTTGCATCGTCATCATCAAATCCGACAGCGATATCATCATCTAGCATAATCCCAGATGCTTCACCAACCCCTGGTTCGAGCTGCGATTTGTCCTGTCGCCAATCATCAGGCGCACGTAGGAAAGGAATATCGAGTGAGCCACTTGGGTCCCCAAGATCAAAATCTTTCAGAGAGGGGCAGATATCTTGCTCATCAAGGATATCAAGGCTTGAAAAGAATTTGTTCGCTAGCGGTCCAAGGTCAATTTCAACATTTTCGTCGTCCCAATCATTATTTTGTGGTGCGGGTGACGGCGACGGAAGTGCATCCGTCTCTGCCGTTCCTTCTCGGTCATCCTTTCCAGAGTTCCAATCACCATCTGCTGTGGCATCTCCGGCATCGTCGCTGCTGTCGAATACAATCCTACCAGTGCCATCGATTGAAAGGTGGTTCAGAAGAAGTCCCTTTGCTCCACCTTCGTCGAAATCGGCCGAAGCTTTCTTGAATAAAGGATCCACAGAAAACTCCAATTCAAACTTCTTCAATTGGAGGGAAGAAAACGAAGGTGCCAAGGTATTTTCGTGTGATCGTGTCTAGAATAGAACATGTAAGTTTCTGGAAGTAGAAAGAAATCTCCACAAGGATATTGTGACTCTTACCTTCTTCTGCTTCTTTCGTGTCACTCCATCCTCCCCAGTCTCCTCCTCATCATCTTCATCACCCTCACCGCTTTCGCCCTCATCTTGCTGTCTTTTCTTATTATTGCTATCCGCCAACCCGCTGAGCAACTTGCCGGTTTCAGTCGCAACACTGTCAACTCGACTAGTGTAGATTTTCACACATCCATCAAGCGTGCAACTGGCCTTCTGGAAATTAACCCCGTCGCCTTCCTTTAGTAGTGACATGTCATGGAAGTAGTCAATGAGCGCAAAGTTCCACGAATTCGCCGCGTTAATTTTATTATCCGTGGCCATCTTCATCCACTCTTCGAAATTCGCTAAGATAGGTACTCGTTTCATAGGCGTTACTGCTCTGCCATTGACGATTTGCCGTCCACCTGAATCAGTTTCCCTCCCTCCCCCTCTTACGCTGGAGCCGCGAGGCGTTCGCGGGCTGCTACTCGATGCTCGGTCGTAGTTGTTGATCTTGCGCATGGGTGGCATGGGCGTCTTGACCGCCGCTTTGATCTGATTCATTTGGAGATCATGGAGGGCCTGTCGGGATTGAAAGCGCGCAACTTTCTCGCCCGCATCGTCATTTAGTGGAATCCTGTGGTTGTTGTAGTAGAAGTAAGCATCAGGCGTTGTAAAGAGGATTGATTTATCGGCTCAACACTCCGCTCCTTCCTTGCCTTGGGCACCTTTCCCCCTTTCATTGCATTATTCTACACTGCTCTTTCCCTCATTATAAAAAGAATCTATTGCTTACTTCATCGGAGAATTCTTGTGCGGCGTTGTGGCCTGTTTGGAAGACCCGCGCCGATTATTCTTTTGCGGGGGGTTGACGACTCGAGGCATGGTTGCTGAGACGGGGGTGGCACGTAGGGAAGTGAAGATAAACCGGGAAAAAATACAATCAGTATTGGCAGAAGCTAAACTGTAATGTCATGCCGAATCAAGATATGGTATATTCGCTAAGCTATCTGAACGTACAGGCGGGATATCGATAGGAGTTCCAAGGCTATGTCGTCTGTTTTGGTTCGCAACAAACGCGGAGCTTTGAGTTTGGGTTGTCAACATAAACATTCGGGCTGCGGGACGGACCAGATGTGCGATTCTGCTGATGTCATCATTCACGTGAGTAATCATGTGATAATAAAGCCCTACCTAAATTTGAATGGGAACCTACTATCTTCAATATAGCGAAGCAGTGTTTCGAATTTACTATACGAAATATGAGGTCAATATGAGTGTATACGGATAAAATATCATCTAGTTAAAATGTCGAAATCATCCATGAGAAAATCCATTGTTTCTAATTAACTCAGAGAATCCAATCGATGGAGGAGAGAACAATCTTTCTGAGCCCTGTCTTTCGCTTCTTGTTGGCACTCTGATAACCGTCAACAATCCCTCCAGAGGCACATCATTCATGTGTTCATCTCATCTCTTATATGCCAGCTGGAAACGTTAGTCGAATTAAATATCCAGTACATAATCAAGCTTGTTACCCTCCATTTGTGTAACTGGCGCAGTATCCGCTCCATCTCGGGTTCCTTTCAGAAAATGTGGACTTAGGCTGGTCAACGTGGAAGGAAGGCAAACGGAATCTCATACTGGGCAAATTTTTTGGGAGTGGATAGATGACTAGGGAAACTGATCTATGCACTCATGTGTGAATGTATGCCAAAACCTCTTATATACCAGGCGCGGAGTATTCACCAAGATCCGAACCTCTTACATAGCACACGGTATCGTATACAAAAATCTAAGCTTGACGAATTGCAGCACAGCATTTCGCAGTTATGGGCGAGTTAATTGCTACGTACGCAGCAACCTTTTGTGGTTGGAGTTTGTCCAACATGAGAGCGCCCCGGCAGTGACCAGGCTTCTCCTCAGGACAATCGCCCACTGGCCGAAAGAGATTTGGCTGCTTCCATGCTCGACTTAGCAAAGATATCCCCCTTTCTAAAAACCCTTCACATAGAACTCGCCATCCGATGGCGGCCAAATATTAGCCATAAGCACCTTGGCCGTTGGCGGAAACTTATATATAGAGTAAGGAGAAAGAGTCGTTCCCACCTTGTCGTGTGAGCCTGGTTGAAATTTAATATTTTTAACCATTCTCTGCAAGCATATTCGTTAATACACCGTCATTTAATAGAAATTAATGTACATGTACATACATGTACGTTCTCCTAGCTTAGTATTGAAGGCTATGTATCTTTAGTCGCTTTTCCCTACAGTTACTTTCGACTGCTCTTTGGCACCGCGCTATTCAAAGCAGGATCCCTGAATGATCTCGCGTAAATTCCACTGCTCACCACAAGTCACGTCATGTAAGAAGACGGTTTAAAAGGTATGTGATTTAACGAGGGCGTAAAGCCTTTGCCTTCATGTATACATCGGGTTGCTCGTCAGATATCTGATGCCAACTTAGACAGAACCAGGGCACACAGTACTGATAAAGAACTGGTAAGAGGCGATATGAAGGACCAATCCATGGATGACAGAGCGCATTTTTAATGACAGCAGCCCAATTGAGAGCTTGGAAGCTGACTTGCTCAGAATCAAGGATGCAGCTGTAGCTTGGAACCAAAGGCAGAAGGCGAGTTTTGATATTGGAAGAAGCCAAGCAGTCGTGCCACGATTCAGAGAGTTTGTGCACCGCCACACGACTACGAAAGCTCAAATATCACGTGATACCAAGGGCATAGGTATCGTATCCATGAGATACTCCGCTTACGATCTCCAAGATAGACGTCACTGATTGTCTAGCTAAATATTCTGTGTTGCAGGCCTGAACTTCGAATGATTGACTGTTTGCTTTACTAGACTCCCAATAATTCTTATCTACTGATTCCATCTTAGCGAAGAATCGCAACCAAACCACCCAAGATCTGCACGCCCATGATGTATCCGAGATGGCACCGGAGCCATCGTCATTGCTCCCCAGGGCACCTACCATCCGCAGATTAAAGCCTCGTTATTCAAGCAGGCCGTTTTACTTGACTCTCCTGGTTCTCTCGGTTCTTGCTGGCGCAAGCATTCTGCTCAGTGCAACTCCCGAACAGCCCGTATCGCTTGGCTTATCGCAGCTTGCAAAGCGCAATGATTTCGGGCTTGGATCTGACGGGCTTCTCGGGCCCAGTGGGAAAGACTCTGACGAGGTATGTTCGAAGGAGGGATAGATACTGAGCTGTCAGACCAACCAGAATACTGATGAGTTGTCTCCTTGTTCTCTTCTAGTGCCATTTGGTCCACAAAGCAGAGGACCAATGCTCCTTCGTCCGAACATACTGCGACGACCATGAAATCGGCATTTTCTCCTACTTACAACTCTACTACTGCAAACTCCCACATGTAAAGCCAATCGCGTTTGCCATCCTAGCTATATGGCTAGCAGTTCTCTTCAATACAATCGGGATCGCCGCCAGCGACTTTCTATGCGTCAACCTAAGCACCATCGCGAGTATTTTGGGCATGAGTGAGAGCTTGACCGGTGTAACCTTTCTGGCTTTTGGAAACGGCAGCCCCGATGTATTCTCGACGTTTGCTGCGATGGGCTCCAACAGTGGCAGCTTGGCGGTTGGTGAACTTATCGGCGCGGCCGGATTCATAACCGCCGTTGTTGCTGGATCCATGGCACTTGTCAGACCGTTTAGGGTTGCCCGACGAAGCTTCGTCCGCGACGTCGGGTTTTTTATTGTTGCTGCGAGTTTCAGCTTGGTCTTTTTAGCTGATGGAAGACTGCATGTCTGGGAATGCCTTGCTATGATTTTATTCTACGTCTTCTACGTGTTCGTTGTCGTGACCTGGCATTGGTACTTGGCCAAGCAAAGGCGGCGGCGGGAAAGGGATTTGGCTGCAAGAGCCTACTTTCATATACCCGAGAATCAAGAGCTAGAGATTGAGGAAGAAGAAGAGGACGACGATCCCGTAGCCGGTCAATCCCGGTCTCTCCTTCGTGAACCTTCGTCCGAGGATTTCGGAGCTTTGGAGCGCGCGGACATTCCCGCGTGGAAAGTGGATGATGTTGATGAAGACGCCGACAACCGAGATCTTGCGGAAATACAGGGAAATATGCGAGTCGCTCGTCCCCCGCGAGGCCATCGACGACCTACCATCACACCCATCCGGCCCAGCTTGGTTGGCGCTCTCGAATTTCGCGCTGTCTTGGCATCACTGCAAAAATCCAGACAACAGTCAGGGCCAATCCATCTGCGCAGATATTCAGATGAATCTGGCCTTGCAGGACCACCAACTGACGTCCAATCCGAACGATTACACCCACAACTGGATTCCATCCCTAGCCGTTTACGGTCTGCTTCAGCTAATGAACCGTCAAATCGCATAGCGAATAGAAACCGCCATATTTCACCGAATGCTGACTTGAGACTACCAAGTCCAGGAGCAGTGCTTTCAGACGAAGAGCCTCAAGGACTAGGAGGCCATGCGGCAACAGCAGCACATTTTGTGCCGCAGCCAGGGCTCACTGCTTCACCTTCATCATCCGACTTTCCCTCGAGGTCTCAAAGTCCAGCCGTAGGCGAACGCTCTGTTTCTCCAAATCTATTAGCACCACCGGAAAACGGATTCCGGTCACCTAAGTATCTCTCAGAACCATCCAAAACACACAGTGGGGTCTCCCCACGTACCAAGATACAAGATGATAGCCCAAGCTCTCGACCAAACACACCATCAATGAGCCCAACCTCTGCCTTTCCCCCGTATACAGACACTTTTTCTATGCGTTCACGATCCCGTAGTCCGCATCTGCAGCGTGCAAGTTTATCTGCAGCGTCAACAGTTACACGTGAGGGTTTCGTGGATGCTGAAACAGAGCCCAAGCCAATTAGTTGGTGGCCTTACGAATACCTACCATCCCCTTACGCTATAACTACGGCTTTATTTCCAACATTATACGACTGGAAAAGAAAAGCCATTTGGGAAAAACTCCTTGGAGTCGTTGCAGCGCCCAGCGTGTTGCTCCTAACGATAACGCTTCCTGTTGTTGAACCAAAGGAGTCAGAGCCGGAGACACCTCCAGAACCAGAATTCAATGGCATCGGTGCCCAGGATAGTGGCGCAGGTCTTCCTCACCTCAGCCGTCAGACGTCCGATATGTGGAGAATGTCAGTAGCTCCGGACGTAGAAGAATTCAACGACGACGATGGCCGCCGCACAAGAGCCTCGCTTCTCACAGCTACAGGCCGGCGTCGACAGGACTCCGAGGCTCCTGTTCCAGCAACGCTACCGAACCAGAACATACCCTCATCCCCCAAGGAATGGAACCGATGGCTCCTAGGCCTCCAACTCCTGGTGGCCCCTTTCTTCATAGCCCTAACAGGCTGGTCAACACTGGACGCTGACCTACACCTTCGAAACCTCCTGATCCCCTCCCTTGTCGCCCTCCTCATCTCTGGCATCTTCCTCACCATCCTCTTCCTCAGCACAGGCCCTGACGCCGACAGCACCACCACGCAACAACTCCCCCAACGCTCCCGCCCTTTCCTCGCCTTCCTCGGCTTCGTCGTCTCCATCGCCTGGATCTCCACCCTAGCCTCCGAAGTCGTCAACCTCCTCAAAACCATCGGCGTCATCCTCAGCATCAGCGACTCGCTCCTAGGCCTAACCATCTTCGCCGTCGGTAACTCTCTCGGCGACCTCGTGGCCGACATCACGGTAGCGCGCCTAGGATACCCCGTCATGGCACTGAGCGCCTGCTTCGGCGGGCCGATGCTGAATATCCTTCTCGGCGTTGGCGTGGGCGGGCTGTACATGACGCTCCACCCGGCGAAATCGTCATCGGTAGCTGTGGGGAGTGGGGTTGTTGCGCAGGCGCTATCTACCAGTTCCAACACGTATGAAATCGAAGTATCCAAGACGTTGTTGATAAGCGGGGCGACGTTGCTGGCGACGCTTGTGCTGTTCCTGATTGTCGTGCCGTTGAATGGGTGGTGGATGGATCGGAAGATTGGCTGGGGGCTGGTGGCGTTGTGGACTGTGACTACGGTCGCGAATGTGGTTATGGAGGTTGTTTCTACGAATTAACTGGGGATCGTTTTCCTTTTGTCTGGCCCTTTTTAGTTGAAGTCTGGGTAATTTTTCTAGTTTGGTTTTCCTTTTCCTTCTTTTCCTTCTTTTTCCAACTTCCATGATTGATTACTTGTTGTTTCCCAGTCTCATTCAACGATAGTTGGTTGTAAGAAAATATTTAGATTGTTTTGGGACATAAACCGCCATCCCCTATTCTACTTGTGTAAACGTATTTAAAAAACAAAACCGCTCTCTGTCTGAATATCTAGCTGCCACGGATAACCAGCTGGTCTTTAATCCCTACTACTTTTCCTACGTGGTACCCAGGCGCAAGAGGTCTGAAAGTGGGTAGAAATTGCTCCCAGGAGCCATATAAATCGACATCTAGCGGCTGGATTTCCTGGCTAGTAGATTAATCCATAACTACTAGGGAATTGTCGGGTAGTGGCTTTGATATTTGGCAAGGGGGTTTAGTGAGTTGTGCTACACCAACAAGCGGACGGATGGTTGGTGCTGTGTATAAAAGGACAAAAGTGAAAACACCATCAATCAAGCGATAAACAAGATATATCAAAAAATTACTATATCCTACCCTAAAATCTCAAATACATCCATCCATCCCGAACATACCTAGCACAATCTTACCAGCTTCAAAACAAAGAAAAAATCCACAAAACGCACTACCATCAACGACAATAAATATCTTACCAAACAACCATTTCACCCTTCCCCATCTCACGATCTCCTAAAACAAAAACCCTAGATAATCCTCCCCGAAACAGCTGCCGCACTCCGATCCTTAGTCTCCACCTTTCTCAACCCCTTCCCAGCCTGGATACTCGCCAACAACGCCCCTCGCCCAGCAGGTGCCCCGGGTGCAGCTGCCATTGGCATAGTCGGTGCACCCACAGCAGGAGGCGGGGGTGGCGGGGGCCCTCCTGGTGCAGCACCGATGGGTGGTGGAGGGGGAGGAGGCGGTGCGGCGGCGCTGGGTACTGGTGGCGGTGGAGGGGGTGCGGTGGGCGGTGCATCTGTGAAGGGAGCGGGAGGGGGTGGGGGTGGAGGCATTGACGGTGCGTCTTGGAAGTCATTCTCATCGAATTCGTCGTCCTCTTCCGCATCTTCGTCAGGGTGGGCTGGTGGTGGGGGCTCCGATACTACGGGCGGGGCCGGTGGAGGTGGCGGCGGGGCCGCGATGGGACTTGTCTGGACAGCCATAGCAGGTTTAGATTCCGGTTTTTCCTCCATCGCGCTGAGGGGGCGTGGCGGACCCATGGTGCCGAAGAGGATGCTGGCTAGGTGTTTAGCGCTGCCGCCCGCTGGTCTGTCGTCATCATCATCGGAAGAGTTTTCCGATTCGGCGACCGACCATTCGTCATCTTCAGGTCGGACGCGGGATTTGCGCTCTAGAGGCCCGGGGATCGGTGCAGCCGCGAAGGCAGATTTTTGGCTCTCCTGCTGCTGAGCCAGGCGGTGGAATGGATTTGTGGATTGGATTTCTGCCTTGGGAGGAGCGGGTGCGGATGCGGCTGCAGCAAGAGGATCTGGTATTTGTTCCGGTGGTGTATGGAAGCTAGGGAGTGGTTGTACGTCTGCGGACTGGCTCAATTTGCGGAAATACGGATTTCTCGACTCGTTGTCAGTCGCGGCACGCTGTTTGACAGATTCTGGACTTGAAAGGGCAGTGCTTGCAGGTGCAGCCACCTTAGGAGCTTGCTCTGGTTCAAACGGAGCTGTTGGTGGGGTGGCTGGTCGCGGAGCTGGCGGAGGTGGTGCTGCGGTCGTAGTAGTAACTGAAGGGAGAACAGCGCTCTGCGTAGGTGTGCTATTTTGTGGAGTAATCTCGATAGGTCCTTCATCATCCGACGATTCCTCCTCATCAAGACCCTCCAGTTGACGCTGCAGCTCTCTCTCCCGAGCTTGTGCGGCCTCAAGCTCAGCGCGCTGGGCAGCAAGTCGTGCCTCTTTCTCCTTAGCTTCCTTTTCAGCAAGCTGTTTTCGCCGTTTCTCCTCTTGCTTTTTAATCTTGCCCTGTCTAACCTGCTCCTCCAATGCCTTGAGACGGGCCTGAGCAGCTTCCCGCTCCCTTGCCAGTTCCTCTTCTTGTTGTCTGGCCTCCGCTCTATAAATCTAATTAGTATTCTATCCCACACACTTTACAAGATGTATATGAATTGCACTTACTCTAAACGGCGACTCTCAGCTTCCTGAGCCTGCTGCTCCTCCCTCAGGGCCCGCTCCCTTGCCTCATTTTCAGCCTTCTCTCGAGCAAGATTGTCCACATCGACCGATTTCTTCGTTTCTGCAGGAGCAATGCCATCTGCCTTACCCTTTCGCGACGGAGGTGGGGGAGGTTTCTTGCCAGTAGGAACCGCTTTAACAGGTGGGCCATTTTGTTCTTCAGCAATACGACGTTGCCTCTCCTGCTCCCGCTTCGCATCTTCCTCCTCCGCCCGCTTCCGCCTCTCTTCTCGCTCGCGCTTTTCACGTTCCTGGCGTTCAAGAAGGGTTTCTGCACCTCCATCAGAGCTTGGCTTGAGACCAGCAGCTGCCATGCGCTCGGCAATACGTTTCTGAGCTCGCTCTTTAGCGGAAGCAACACGTTCCTGATGAGTAAGACCAGCCAATGAGGAAGAAGACCCAGTGGATCGTGGGGGAGATGGCCTGACTGGCAGTGCGTCACCGTTAGGCGATGCAGTATCATATCGGTTACTAGACAGGGATCTTGGGGCAGGTGTATTTCTGCTGTAACATTATGTTAGCGCTGCACAATCAACAATAGCCCCTAAAGGGGCTAATAAAAGGAACTACTCACTCCTCCTTCCGAACCTTCGCAGTCCTACTCCCCCGCTGAAGATCATATATGAAATCTCTGATCGTATCCTCAACACCCAGGGCTTCTTCCCACCGCCTCCTCTCATGCTCACGCGTAGAATCCTCATCAACATCCTTAAGACTATCCTCAAGGCTCCGCGTAAACTCTTTAACACTCTCTTCCACATCCCTGGTCATAGCGTCATTCCGTTCCCGCTCAGCCTTAATGTTCGCAGCCTCCACTTCGAGTCGCCGTGCGGCAGCTCCATCGTCGTCGGTAGGCGGTGGCGGCCTCCCAGCTAGCTCAGCAGCCCTGGCCTGCATTCTGGCACGAGCTCGCGCTTTGATGCGGTCGGATTCTGTGACAGTGCCACCAGGGCCAGTTCCAACAATAGCGGCGGCAGCGCTAGGATGAGCCTTTGCATCCTTGAGACGGAACAGCTCAAGCTTAGCATCAGAAATGCTCCGCTCAACTTTCCGAACATTTGAAGCTAATTCGGGAAGCTGATCCTGGTACGACTGCAGCTGTCTTCGCAGGGCACGGCGTTCAGCTCCGGAGTCTGTATTACGGAACGCAGCCTTGGGGTCGGTATCGATCTCATCTTGAACGCGCCGGATCCTCTCCATGAGCGACTCAGCCTCCCGGCGATCCCGGCGGTTAAGCGTCTCCTCTTCTTCCGCGCGATTCTGGTCCTGGAAGTCAGTAGCATCCAGCATGATCTTAGCTTCCCGGATTTTCTTCTTCAATTGCTCGACTGAGGCGTCGTCGTAAGAACGTTCTGGTGTAGGGGATGGGGTGGGAGATGGAGTTCCCCCACCACCAGCACGACGGCGGGCGCTTGACCTGTATCCTATAGCGTCATCATTGTTTTTGAATACAGTTGCGTCTTTCCTCCCAATGCCTGGCGTGGTTGATCCGCCACGGAAAGAATGGTTTTTCAAATAACTAACTCCAGTCTGTTGAGGTTGTAGGAATGCGCCGGAAGATTTGCGAGATTCCGCATCCTGAGACAGCAGCGACTTCACAGTTCCAATCGAGTCGTTGAAGTTCCTCGTTGACGGGGGGATGAGTTCTGGCGGGAGTCTATTTGGTACCGGATATCCGTTGAGTTTTCGGTATATTAAATGCATTGCCACGGCAAATTCATCCATGTTCAGTCTTCCCCGATTGTTCGGGTCAGACAATGTCCATATGCGCTCAAGATCCTGACGTTCCAGCCCACTCTGACCCATGATTTCTATCGCGACATCGCCTCCAATGAACCCTTTATTGAAACCATCCCATGCTTTAAAGAGCTGATCGTAGATCTTCTTCTCATCCTTGGTTACAGCCCACGGGATTGTCGCGTTCCCAGCCAAACCTTGAGTCGTGAACCCACCTTCTCGTCCCGGTTGAGGCATCAACCGTTGCTGCAATGCTTCGATGTTGGGCAATCCAGTTGCGGGTGCATTGACAAAACCCCATTGGCCAGGAGCTCCAGTTGGCTGCGCATTTAGGGGAGCAAGCCCGGTCTGTGAGGGTGAAAGGTTCGAACCAAATCCCGTAGGCATAGGGGGCATGGGCGGTCGTGGTCCAGTATAACCGGTTGGTTGAGGGTTACTCATAAACCCAATTTGCTGGGGACGGAGACCAGTATTCTGCCCTGGAAATCCAGTCTGCTGCGGTTGCACAATCGTAGGTTGAAGGCCGGTGGCCTGGTTATAGAATCCGGTTGGTTGGGAGGTCAGCTGGGAGAGAAGTTGGGTATTGGAGGCTTGTTGTGGCTGGGGCTGTTGTGGTGGGGGCGGCGCAGATGCGTTTTGCATCAGCGGGGCCGCAAACTTGGGTACATTCGTCGTTTGAGGAGGAGCCGGTCGATCATCTGGAACAGCAAAGGATATGATATCGACCATACTGGAGACTTCGTTCGAAATGCGCTCGGGAAGAGTGGATGGAAGTTCCTTGCCTGTTAGCTTTAGGTTGCAGAGGTACATCGCTAGAGCAAACTCGGGGAAGAGAAGGCGGCCTGATTTCGTGGTATCGGAAAGCACCCTTCATTGACAATTAGCAAAAATATGATCTCCACCTCTCATTTATCATAACACGAGTTAGGGACATACCAAATCTTCGACAGATCGCTTCCAGACAGCTTGGAGCGCATAAGTAGATCCTTCGCCGTCTCTCCTGTAAACACTCGGTCAGCATGCACATCCGATCCAGAGAAAGAAATTGCAACTCTATCCTATAAGATACCCACCATCCAACGCCTGATTATTCCCCACGGCAGATTTGAAAAGCTGCTCAAACTTCGCCTGGTCCTGCGCAGTGATAAAAGACAGGCGCATAGTCGGGATCTTGGAGCCTGTGGACACATGTGGTTGCGCCGGTGCGGTCGGAGATGTTGACTGCGCAAAGGACTGCGCAATCTGCGTCGAGGTCATGCCCGTTTGGTGCGGGGCCACGGATGAAGGTGCGGGCACTGACAACTGGGGCTGTTGAGTCGTCGTCGTCGTCGTCGTCGTCGCCGTACTAGGAGGTTGTTGATTTTGAGGAGGGAAGCCAGTGAACTGAGGCTGAGATGGGAAGCCGGTAGGTTGCGGTTGCTGCACTGGCATCTGCGTTTGCTGCATCTGGTTGCTGCCGGCAAAGCTGGTAGGTTGGGGCATAAACGCGCCCGGTTGAAGATTTTGTTGCTGAGGGTGAGAGAAGACGGGGAAAGGCTGCTGTTGCGGTTGTTGCTGTTGTTGCTGTTGTTGCTGCGGAGGTAGGGATGTCTGCTGGCCAAACGGAGGCTGGCCCGGGCGGGTGCTATTACCGCCGTAAAAGGTATTGGAATACATGGCTGGAAATAATGATTGATGCTAGCAAAAAGAAGGAAAATACAAAAGGAAATAGAAGACAAGCAGAGGCTTAGTTGGGGTGGTCAAAGAAAGTCTCAACTCAGGGGCGTCGTCGGGAGAAGAGTGGAAGGAGTCCAGGTTTGACGTTGAGCTGAGGCTATGTCTGGAGTTGGAGTTGGAGGGATGCGGCGGAGCGACTAGGCTGGATACGGTTAGACTACACCCTGGCGGTTCTTCCGTATGTCAAGACAAAAAGAATTCATCTCATTTTGCTCTTTGATCTTCTACATACATCTAGACTGGCCGTGTGATCATGCATGAAATCAAAGTCAAAATATTTGATAGTTTCATTAGGAAGGCTTTCTGAAGCTGTCATTCCAGCATACCCCCGCCCAAGGTTGAGTACTCCGTAGGTGGTCAGGGAAATAGTGAGAAATACGAGGCACCAAGGAGGAAAAAAAGCCATATATCAAGCTCCCGAAAGCCAGTATTTACCAAGGCACCGGGATCTGAGCTTCTGCTGGTGAAGAAGAGAGTCCAGGCGGCGGAAACGGGAAAAGAGGGTTTCCAAGGTTTGGGGCAGATCGTTTATCATGTAGCAGCAACCTAGCCATCATGCATTATTTAACGATTAATGCTATTTATTTACTCCATAATATTCAGTATTCAGTACAACATCAAGTACAGTACAACAATCACCTGCTGAGATCTCCCCCAGATGTTAAAACCTTCAACTGGCAAAATGGCATCTGTATCGCGATGGGAAAAGCTATTGCTTCGCCCCGCACTGTCAAGTGCGACAGCGACTCTGCCGGCGCCAACAGCAATCCCGATATTTGTTTATGGCACCGCGTGGAAAAAGGAGCAGACAGCAGATTTGGTCTACCAGGCGCTCTCCGCTGGGTTTAAAGGCGTAGACACAGCCGCCCAACCGAAGCATTATCGAGAGGATCTAGTTGGCGAGGGCCTACGAAGGGCGTTGGCGGAGGGCAAAGTAAAGAGGGAGGATCTCTATGTATGTAACTATGTGGTTGGGGTTGACCTCAAATCTCTCTCCATTTTTTTTATTTTTTTTCTCTTTTAGTTTGTCAACTACATCGACCAATTTATAAACTATTAATATGTCAATATGGCGATTGCCTACCTAACCTCTCTAACCTCGTGGCCGCACGCTGCAGGTACAAACCAAATACACGCCAATTGGAGGTCAAGATCCCCACTCGGTCCCCTATGATCCCTCGTCTCCAATTGCAGCTCAGATTCATTCCTCCGTCAAATCGTCGCTAGCAAACCTCCGCTCGCGCGAAGATACAAGCTCAGAAACGGACACCTACCTCGATGCACTTGTCCTGCACAGTCCCCTCCCAACCATCAACGAGACACTCGAAGCCTGGGCAGCGTTAGAAGAATACGTCCCGCACAAGATACGAAACCTCGGCATCTCAAACTGCGACCTCCGCGTCCTCAAGGCCATCCACAGCTCGACCAAAGTGAAGCCCGCCGTCGTCCAGAACCGATTTTACCCAGGCTCAAAGTTCGACGTGGACCTGCGCCAATTCTGCCGCCAGAACTCCATCGTATACCAGTCGTTCTGGACGCTGACTGCAAACCCGGAGCTGGTATGGTCGACTGAGGTCGGTCTGTTGAGCCAGCAGGCCCGCATCAGCCCGCAGGCCGCGCTGTACTGCTTGGTGCTGGGCCTGGGAGACACGGTCATGCTCAATGGAACGAAGAATGAGGGTCGGATGCTGGCCGATCTTGCTGCGCCCAAGGCCGTGGAGGAGTTTTCGTCGAAGTATCCAGAGCAGTGGGATAGAATACTGGGGAGGTTTAAGAAGAAGATTGGTGAGACGGAATGAAAAAAGAAAAAGGGGAAGGGGAAGGGGAATGGGAAAGAGTACAAGAGAAACGAATACAAGAGAAATTCTACCTAGAAGTATGATGAAGGCGCTAGCTGCGAGAAGAATGGGCGACTGTCTATTCTCTTTGTGTGAATTGCACCATTGTTGTGCTAGCTGTGAGGTAGGACTATTTAGACATTCTTTTTGGTAAAGCAATTGTATGCAATTCTGATACAGTCACTTGAGACAAAAGGTCTTGTCTAGCTTGTTGCTGGTGGTGGATGTTGACTGTGCCTTGTGGTTATACCCCATATCACTACCTAAAATGAATGATGATATCTATGCAAAGACAGAATAAAAATTGAGACTTATTTCATATTTATTTCTATTGATGCCTTACAGTCTTATTCAAATGATTTGCTTTTCTTTCTTTAAATTTAAATTCTGCTGAGATGTTTTAAATAAATGAATGTATAAACTATATATTTATGAGCTGCAAGATGTAACTAACTAGTTAACTATTCAGTTTAGAGTTGTAAATCATTTCACAGCTTCTCTATTTCTTTAGGAAGAGAGATACTCAGCAAAGACATACTGTGTATTTCGATTTCTTTCTCTAGCAATAGTCCAACTAGATTGTTCACTTCCTCTATACCTAACTTACATCTTTCATCCTCCACTTCTCTATACCTTGTGGTAATGTTAGTTAACTAGAACACCCACTTGGTGGTGGTGACATCAGCGACGATTCCTAGCGTTGTCTTGGCGTGTTTGTCCTGTTTGCCCGCCCTGGGTCGAGATATTCTCATATCTGGCCCAGAAAGGAAAGCGACTCAATCTCCAACGCCGCGACCACGAACTTATATCTAAAGCCATCTTCACCACCTTCAGCAACACCCTGCGTCTTCTTCTTCCCGACATCGCTTCAACCTCATCTTCAACCTCACCTTTCCATCCCTCTATCTCAATAGCCCTGGCCCCTTCTTGTGTAGCCTTATGCGCTTGCAGATATTCTCGCAAACTTATCATCTAACTAATCATCCTATCCAGAGCTAGGCTGGCTAGTTAACTTAGTGGTGGCTTCATCAAAAGATAACCCCCCCATCCCAACGGTTCACCTGTTCGATAAAATTGAAACTGCCTTGCCACTACATTACCTACTATCATCGTTTTGTTGGTTTTTGAACAGTATTGGAAATATTCGTCCAATTACCCGACAACAACTTAAGGATTCGAGTAACGAACGACGCGATAATCGCTCGGCTGCTGGGATATTCTGCGGCCCGCACCCGCTCCCGGATCGCACACGCTGATATCAGAAACCGATATTTTGAGCCTGCATTCGACATACCATTTTTCACCCCTCCTAGCCTCAATTCGTTTTAACTCCATCCTGTCCTCCGTCCCGCGCGGTCTGGCTGTCTCATAGCCTCGCACGTGTTTTCCGTTTTATCTTATAATATATGCTGGCCATGACGTCGCCAGGCGTCTCTCGAAAGAGACCCGCACCAGGTGCTTCTCCGATGCCCCGTCAACAGATAATCCCAACAGATCCCCAACTATCCAACGACCAGTTCTTACAGTGGGGGCAGGCTGGTACCGCCCACCCAGACTCCTCCGCTTCTCTCGCCAGCTCCCCGCAATACCCCTCCTCAGTTCCGCACCCAACTGACGTTGACCCTGTGCATGCATCAAACCAACTCACGCGGAGACCAGACCACCAGCTAGTCAGCAGAGCGCGTTTACACGACCCGAACGTAATTTCATTGATGGATCCAGCCAGAACGAGGACAGATGACAGAGGAGATCCTGGTACGGAAACGGAGGCTGAGCTGGCGCAACGTGCTCTCCTGGCAAAAAAGGATGCTCAGGCAAAGAGGAAGCAGATCCCGCCTTTTGTGCAGAAGCTGAGCAGGTATGCTATTCGATTCCCCTTTTTCCTGTTCGTATATACGTCAGCGATCAAGCGGTTAATGATATTTCCCCCCTCCCCCTACCCCAAAACAGTTTTCTTGACGAATCGAAAAATACCGATCTAATACGATGGTCCGAGGATGGCAATTCATTTATTGTTCTGGACGAAGATGAATTCGCCAAAACATTAATCCCCGAGCTCTTCAAACACAATAACTACGCCTCATTCGTCCGCCAACTGAACATGTACGGCTTTCATAAAAAGGTCGGCCTCTCTGACAACTCTATGCGCGCTAGCGAACGTAAAAATAAGAGTCCCAGCGAATATTCGAACCCTTATTTCAAGCGTGGCCATCCGGATCTCCTTTGGCTTATACAGAAGCCCAAGAATACGTCAGGTCAAGGCAGAGGGTCTAAAGGTGGACAGCGTGCCAAGAATGAAGGTGAAGGAGACGATGGAGAAAATGAGGACTTTGGAGAAGAAGGAGGTGGTGCCCCGCACGAGCGGGCAAAGTTTCGTGGCCAACTGTCTATCGGAGCCGGGGAGGGTACACTTGCAAATGAACAATTAGCCAATGTCTATCGTGAGCTCCAGAACATTCGTCAACAGCAGCAAATAATATCCTCGACTATCAGCAAATTGCGACGGGAACACGAGCAACTCTATGGACAGGCAGCCACCTTTCAGGAACAACATACTCGTCACGAAAATTCTATCAATGCAATACTCACATTCCTCGCCACTGTGTACAACCGAAGTTTACAGGGCCATGAAGGAGTTCAGGGGATTGTTAACTCTTTTGCTGGAGCCATACCCCAGGATAATACGCAGAGAAATATTGTCGACATGGACGATTTTATCGGAGGTATCAATGCGGACCTTTCTGGCCAGCGACCTTTTAAGAAACAGCCGTTGCTGCTGAAGGCGCCTCCGGTTGTTAGCCGAGATGTCCAATCGCTACATGGCAACACAATAAGCCCGGCCTCGACTGGTAGCCATTACGATACCTCTCAAAGTCACAGACACCCATCTGAGCACAAGAACAGCACATCATCTAGTAATATCGAAGAGTTGTTCGATAGTCCGCACAATTCCATCTCCCAGGCACAACTTCCACACCGACAGGAACAACAACATCCCATACAGCACCAACGGACCGCATCGTCCCAATCTGCTCATCATGACCAATCAACGCCGAATTTCCCCCAGAGAGACATTATGTCTGTTATCCAAAACTCTAACGCGAGGAATAACTTACCGTCCAACCTATCTGACTTCCCTAGAATGCTTTCCTCGTTTGAGACGTCTGGGGGAAATTCCCCTCTTACCGCCTCACAACGAGCTGATATGCTGCGCCTGATTGCCAACCAGAACCATGCATCCGATCCAACCACCACATCATCGCAAAACAACGCACTTATCACGCCAACTCCACCGCCTATGCCGGCAGGTTACCCCACCCGCCTTGCCAACACGCGAGCGGAAATCGACAATCTCGTGAAAATGCAAGCAGAGCAAGACCGCTCCGTTCAGAATCTCACAAACCTATTACAGCCCCTGAGCCCCAACGGGTCAATCCCGGGGCTTGATGAAAACAGCCTGAATTCCGGGGTCCCGCCACCCCCGTTGGATCTAGACCAGATTTTTAACAGCGATTACTTCTCTGACTTCCCAGACATGGATAAGAGCGGAGACCTGTCTGGGTTCAACCACGATCTCCAAAGCGGCCAAGGAAAGGAGTCTGACAACAAGATCACCAGCCATAACCATAGCACCACTGGTAATGATACCCATACGAGCGATCTATTCGATTTCGACGCACTCCCTTCGGTTACGACTGGAGATGTACTCCGTCCTTCTAATGCGCCTGATGATACTCACCCAGTGCCCGGGTACTTTGACGAGTATCCTTGTCTAAACGGCGGCAGCGGTAGCGGCAGCGGAAACGCGAGTGGCAGTGGCAACCTTGACACTTCGCGACTGGATGATGGCTCCGGCAGTCCTGATTTCGGCGGCGGAAGAAGGGGATCCGATGAGGCTCGCATAACTGAGACATTTTCGAGCAGCGAGGCAGCCAGTCCTGCGACGACGAGTGTCGACGAGAGCTTGCAAGGATTCGAGGGGGTGAATGGCAATAATGCTGGAACAAGCATTTCCTCCTCAAACAAGAGGCGGAAGAGGAATAAGTAGCGAACTGCACTGTGTCTGTGGGACACCAAAGGACCATGTTAATTTAGTTTTATTCACAGGAGGGAAGGGGGGAAAAAAATAAAAGTCGAACAATGCCAAGTTGTTTTTTTTTTTTTTTTTTTCTTTCTTTTGTCTTGGTTTTACGATGACCTCTACCAGAGTCTTGCCTTAAGAGGTCCCTTTTTTTTTTCTTTTTTTCCGATTTTTACTTATCTCTTTGTACTTTTTTTACCCCTTTGGCTTTTATTTTATTTTTATCTTTATTTATTTATTTTGGTTTCTAATTATTACCCTGGGCGGCAGGAGAGACAAAGAGGGCAGAACCGGCGTTTGGACGGGAAGAAAAAAAAAAAAAAAAAAAAAAAAAAAAGAGAAAAGAGAGAGAGAGAGTCACTGTCTTTTGTGTGTGTTTTTCATTTCCTACTTCTTCCTCCCTTTGAAGGCTCTGAGCCGGTTTCTACGGGTGTTGTGTGTGCGTGTGTGGTGGGTAAGGGAAAGGCTGGAGGAATTTAAGTGATATTTTCTCGAAGGGGACTTTGGGGGGCAAGAGTCATACATATTATTTATTTTTTATTGGGCATTTAGACTCAGGGGTTCGGGAGTATTTCCAATGTACTGGTATCATGTTTTTCCCCACGCGTTGTCTCTGTGTGCATCTATGTCTGTACATACCTAGGTATCTATATGATCTTAATCTTTCTTAAATGCTATGTGTCTCTTGATACAGGTGCGACGTGATGATACTGGACATATCCTTCCAGCACTGCTCTTCTACCATCTGTAAACAAAGTCAATGAAGTATGCTTCACCAGTGAGATACATACCCCCCCCCCCCCCCTTTTGGCCTCCCATAGTCGCAATAACAACAACAAAACCTGCGCGTCAACAGCAAAACACCTACAACAGCAACAGCCAACAAGTCAAGATACCCTTCGAGGAGACTCATTCTATTCTTTTCACCAGCTTGACTCCTCTCTTTCTTCTTTCTCTTGTCCATCCATCCCCTTGATCTTCATCTCAACTACAACCCGCCTGCCTGCCTGCCTTCTCCCCTTCCCCAACAACCAACCATTCACTTCAGACTTAACACCCATCCCTTCTCTGCCCAGGGCAAGCTTACCTACTCAATGATGATCCATATATAACTCCAGGTAGCCGCTGTTAGGTTGCCTGTGGGGACCACGGCTTTTTTAATCCGACGTAGGAAGCTTTCTCTGTGTTGAGGTAGCCACATGAACAGTCAGACACTTGTTTCCTTCTTGCTTCTCCGCTGCCCTTTTTTTTTTTTTTTGGTTTGCCCATTCAACCCTAAGGCCTCACGCTGTGAGCCGTGTCGTGGTTAGTTGGTGTAGTTCCGCCATCCGCCATATCATACATTGTTAAGAGAGCGAAGACATAACCGCATAAATCTGAACTGGAACAAACGTGATGTAATCTGAAATGTCAATGTACAATGTATCATCGATCATTCATTTCATAGATGCTCACTTGCCTTCTGCTATTTTCAAGAGTATCCGCCCTCGTCCCACCTCTTAAATGCCACCGCCACATAGCACATAATAACAATCGCATCAACAGAGCCAAAGCATCACAGCCGAGAGAAACTAAACAAATCACCGAGAACTGAAGATGCCCCAAACAGCAAAGAATAAATCCCCCAATCAATCAACCAAGCCACTCACGCTCCTTTACCCCCTTCCCCTAGTCCTTCCCCTAATCCTTCCCCTTGCTCCTTCACCCCCTCCCCCCCCTCCTCCGCCTCCTCTTCCACCCTCTCCTCCATAAACTTAAACACATCCTCCTTGTGTGCATTAAGCATCTCATTGAGGCCCCGATTCGGCGATCGTATCAGCCGGCCATACCGCTTCGAGAGCTTCCGGCTGTTCTCCGGCCCGGCCCAGACGCCGTGCAGGTGCGAGACGAAGACGAGGGAGTTCTGGTCGGGTGATGCTTGCTTGTCAGTGGCCAAAAAAAACAAAAAAGTTGCGGGGGGGGGGGGGGGGGGGGGGAACCAAGGAAACATACCTCTTTATACCATTTCGATAGCCAAGTTGTGGTATTGCTCGAGACAGCGCGGACGGGGCTCTCGGCCACGAAGGAGATGACGCCACTTACGCGTTCGTGGACACGTTCTGCTTGGCAGGATATCACTTGACGTTAGATACAGCTGGTGCTCGTTGGGATATATATATTTTAGATATATAGATATGGTATGTATGAATGTACGCACCGGTGTTCACAAGGAGATTAGCCAGGCCGAAATATGCGTTCCCGACTCCAAGGAAGAAGATGCTTGTGGCGTCGTTGGGTCTGTTGCATATGAGCAGAAGGAAATTAGTTTATACTACGAACGTAGAAAATTGGGGGGGGGAAGATACGCACTCAATATAATTCTCCCAGAGGTACGTAGCTAGCTGATCGCCCATCTGCATACGTGCGCGGTGGTCATCCTGATAGTCCGCTGATTTCTATTTCACAATTCACAACCACTAGTCAGACACACATCCAAAGACGGAGTGCGTTTGTTGACTAATCTAACTTCCTGCATGGCTGTTTCTCTCACTCACCGCAGACAAAGTAATATGTTTAGGAATATTAACGTCGATGACGCCAAAATTGTTCTGCATGGCCCATTCGACGTAGTCCTTGACGCTATCAGCCTTATTTTTGCTCCACCGTTAGCCATTCCCATGCCGTGGGCGTGGGGCCAAGGGGGGAGGAGGTCCTTGATTCTTTTGGTTGTTTTTTGAGAAACTTACAAGCCAGCAGTTGTGCGGTTCTAGTGTATTGGTGACCGGGTGTGGGATGCCCATGAGTTCGGGTCTGGAGGGACAATTTAGCTGGGATGCGAATACAATGATGGAAAGTGGGGAAGGAAAATAGGAAAATAGGAAAATAGTTAACATACGGATCGTGGAAGATGACAAGGAGCGGGTTTTCCGCGTCGTAATTTGGACTATAGTAGGACAGTGATGTTAGTTGAGCGGTCGAAATTCAATCTCGTAGGATGTATGTATGTTGTAGTCCGACCTTGCGAGTACTTGATTCTCAAATGATTTGGAGATTGTGTCTCTGTATATGTAGAGGCTTGTGAGTTTGCAGTTGTCGTATAGTTGCTTTGCTTGGTATTGTCGTATAATATCTACATTGCAAAAGCAAATAAACCAGATCAGTACTCCTTCCCATTCTAGCAAAAAAAAAAAAAAAAAAAAAAAAAAAAAAAAAAAAAAAAAAAAAAGCTTGTCCTTACCATGAACCCTATTACCCTGGAAAGATTCTGGCGGACCTATTCAACAAACGTAGGTTTAGCAAAGAGGCCCATGATGCGGAAAGCCAAGACTAGCTTAGATAGATAGATAGATGGATACCTTTCGGATACATGCACTTCCAGTATGCAGATTGGATCATCGCGACCCGTTTAACGGTGTGTACTGCCGCCCGCGAAGCTGATGGCGCATGGAGGCGGTCGGGCGGTTCACCCATCAGCGTCCTCGTCACAGCAAGGGCGGACTTGGATATTGATCGGAAATTATATCCTCCCTGGATTTTTAAAATTACGGTTAAGACTGGCCGTGATCGAGTAAATTCTTTTTTTTTTTTTTTTTATTATACAAAAAAAAAGAACTTACCTCCAGACAAACAGCGACCTTACCCCCTGCCACATTCATAAGCATGCGGGTCATATGGGCGTAGCAGGGAGGAGTCACGAAGCATCCGCCCAGCTCGTCACCGGCGGCCGCATCGAAACCAGCAGATACTAGTACAATATATTTAGCATATACAATATAACATGTACAATATATATATATAAAAGGACGGGAGCTTACTGATAACCAAATCCGGATCAAATTCATACGCGATGGGCATCACAACTTCCTGGAAGGCATACATGTAGTCGCCATCGCCCATACCCTGCGTTGGCCAGGGGATGTTGATATTTCTAGGGGCGCAGTGAGCGTTGGCAACATATCACGAGGGAGAACGCGAAAGGCACTTACTTTCCCAGTCCATTTCCCTCTCCGCAGTGGTCCCAATTACCCTCTTCGCCACCGGGATAGAAAGAACCGTCTCTGTACACGTGGAGGGAGATATAAAGGATGTTTGGATCATCATAGAAGGCCTTTTGAACGCCGTTTCCTGCTTATATGTGAGATGGAGATGAAGGGGAACATCCACACAAGCAAGAGCTAGTTACCATGATGTACGTCCCTGATTCAACGTTAGCTCGTGTAAACCTACTTTTAGGGCGAAACAGTTGTTGCACGTGTGGGAGAGATTACAGTAAGAAACAACGACATACCAGTCCAAAATTAAAATCTTCCGACACTTCTCCCCAAACTCCCTCTGACACACCCTCGCCGCAACACAAACATTATTAAACAAACAGAACCCCATCGTCTTGTTCTGTTCCGCATGGTGGCCCGGGGGCCGGATGACTGCAATAGCATTCTTCACCTGCCCACTCACGACAGCCTTGCAGGTTTCGATGGCGCCACCGCATGACAGGATGGAAGATGTAAACGTGAGAGAATTGAAATAGATGGAATCCCGCGTGTGCTCGAGGGCAATTAACTCCTCCTCCGACATGTCTGTCCTTGGCTGTTAATATACATTTAAACCAAAAAAAAAAAAAAAAAAAAAAAAAAAAAAAAAAAAAAAAAAAAAAAAAGAGAGAGAGAGAAGAAAAGAAAAAAAGAAAGAAAGAAAGAAAAGAGAAAAGTACCCTCCATAAGAATTAGAGGTAGAAACTCACACTTTGTACTCTTCACAAAATCATAATGCTCCGTATCATGCACGAGGGAGATCTCCTCCTCAGTCGCTTCTCTCGCCCCAATGCGCTGCAGCGGCAGCGAGACCAGCGGTCTCGATGACTCTGGATCATCCACAAGCCCGGCTTTACAAAGCTCCTTGTAGATATAATAAATGCGCCTAGGGTCTTCGGGATGGACATCCAGGGTCGGCTTGACTTCACAGTGATACCGCATGCGGATGTCATAGCATAAGCCGGTCGCCAGCGACGCCAGGGGTAAGCCCCTCGTGTCCTCGGCGTTGTCGTTGGGCCAGTCCGAGTCCTCCTCGACAAGGCTGTCTGCGTCGGAACCGTACTTGAGAGTGTGCGGCGGCGACGACTTGGTTGGCGGGGTCGCGGCCGTGGCGTGGTCCGGTGGCGCAGCGAATCTCTCTCGGAAGGACTGCATTAATGACGGGGCGTGGCTTTGAGACGGAGCGGGCCGGGGAGCTGTAATCGATGCCGATTGCCCCGAGTGTGCTGGTGCTGATGTGCCGTTCAATTCCAGCGGGCTGGGGAGCTTCTCTGGGCTAGCGCTCAAAGGACGGCCAGGTCCAATGGGGATAACGGTTGGAGGGGCCATGTCGGACATGACGACATCCTCGTCGTCTTCAATTTTTGACATGGTATGCAATGAGAAAGTTCTCTTGGGAACTACCTAGGTACGGTATTCCCGTTGTCTAATGATATGATTGGAGGGGCCGGCAACAGGTCTCAAGGGCGCATAATCGAGACACTCTCTTTGCGGTTCCTATATGTGGTGTACCAAAGAGAGAGAGAGAGAGAGAACAAAACAAAGAGCGCCGAAACGCTTAACAAAAAAAATAAAAATAAAAATAAAAATAAAGGTAAAGGTAAAGAAAGGTAAGGTAAGGTAAGGTAATATAAAAAGGAAGCAAAAAAAATACAAATATGCAGCAAAAGTACACCTGTACTCAAAGGATCTAAAAACAAATCCACGCGCACGCACTGTAAGCGGAGAGCAGAAAGAATTGCAAAGCCAAAATCAAAGGACAAGAAAGAAAGAAAGAAAGAAAGAAAGAAACAAAACCACCAGGTAACCGCAAATAAAGAGAGTTTTGCGGGGAACAAGCAAGCAGACCAAGTGCGCCCTCCGCCTGTAGGTCGTATGTATGTCGTATGTCGTATTGTCGTGTGTCGTGTGTCGTGTGTGGGTTATGGTTATGGGTTATGGGTTATGGGTTATGGATGTTACAGAGGGTTAGAGAAAAAAGAGAGTAAAAAGATGGATGCAGGAGTTTATTATTATTATGCAATAAATAATGATCAAAGGAGGCTTGCAGAGCCGAGTTGGCGCGCAAAGCTAAGCAAAGCAAGCGCTCCCTTTTGGTCTTTTGTTCCCCCAATTGGATCAAAAAAACATAAAACACAGGCGGAAAATGGGTTGGCGCTAGAAATGGGTCCCGCTGGCAAACCTTTCAAGTATTGCTGGGATATTATTATTATTATTATTTTATTGTGGTTGGATTTCGGGGTTTTGTTTCGTAGAAAATGCGACTTTGATGTGCAGATTTGATGGTTTTGATGGATTTGAAGCTTTTTTGCGGAAGGATATACGGACCATTGTTGTTCCGCTCCGATCCAGGCACGTGATGAGGATGAGAACTTGTGAATAAGGTTTTTGTTGATGTATCATATCTATGTGTATATATATATATATATATAGTTAACTAGTGGGATATTGAGCATGTTTCATTTCGACCCTCTGTTGGCTGGCTTCCTCTTCTTGCTTCATTCCCTTCTTCTTCTAGAGCAGTCAAGTTCCTCTGAAGCGGCCAGGTGGAGGTGGTGGCCAGAGAAGACTAACTTTACTTAAACTAGTAACTAGTTAACTATGTAACTAACTAGCAAGCAACAAACATCCAGGACAGTTTTACACAACACTTCAACTAACCTAACTACTCATTCTGTTCCATACCTAGGTAAATCAAACAAGCAGCTCAAGAAACAACCACCTCTCTCTTCGCTATAACAACACAGACTAAGTCCTACATTCAACGGAAGAAAAAGAAAGGAAAACAAATAAA
The DNA here is from genome assembly GCF_000003855.2 of Blastomyces gilchristii SLH14081. Taxonomy (NCBI): domain Eukaryota; kingdom Fungi; phylum Ascomycota; class Eurotiomycetes; order Onygenales; family Ajellomycetaceae; genus Blastomyces; species Blastomyces gilchristii. The sequence continues at coordinate 589,940 of NW_003101662.1, read as the reverse complement.
AATAAAAATAAAAAAATAAGACTTTAATTTTAATTACGGATTTTAAAGCGTTACATTCCTTTTTCTTTTGTAAAGAGAGCCGGGCGCGGGGAACCGCAAACCGCCGTGAAAGTCCTTTTGAATGGCAGAAACCTGCAGGCAGGCAGCACATGTAGAGGCAAAGAAGAGTACAGACAAATTACTACAAAAAGAAGAAGATAGAAAAAGAATTTTGTCCTTTTTGATTTTTCTTTTTTTTTTTTTTCCTTCTTTCTCTAAGGTTTGCTCAAAAAGGGGGAGAGGGCTAGGAACGAGGAGAGTTCATTTGTGGATTAGAGGACGCTTCTTTCCCTGCTGCTCGCTGCTGATTGCTAATTGTCGTCGTCGACCTTGGAGATGTAGGCTGTTGTGCACGCAAAGAGTATTATTAGCCTATGCTTATTTTCCCCCTTTTTTTTCTTTTTTTTTCTTTTTTTCTTTTTTTTTTTTTTCCTCTTCACACCCTACACAGAGCAAATTCGCGCCCTGGATGGAAGTAGTATGGCAGGAGAGAGAGGAACTTACAGATGAGGTCGAGGACACGGCGGGAGTAGCCCCACTCGTTGTCATACCAGGAGATGAGCTTGACAAAGTTGCTGTTGAGGGCAATGCCGGCGGAGGCGTCGAAGATGGAGGAGCGGGGGTCTCCGTTCAAGTCGGTGGACACGAGAGCGTCTTCGGAGTAGCCGAGGATGCCTACAGGGAAATTAATTATTTGTTAGGGATTATGCTCAATTTTTTGTTCAGGGGTGAGGGGGTGAAGGGGGTGAGGGGTTGAGGGTGTAGGGTTATATAATAAAAATAATAAATACCCTTGAGTTCGCCCTCAGAGGCAGCCTTGACGGCCCGCTTGATCTCCTCGTAGGTGACGGGCTTCTCAGTCTTGCAGGTCAGGTCGACGACGGAGACGTTGGCGGTGGGCACACGCATGGCCATGCCGGTGAGCTTGCCGTTGAGGGAAGGAATGACCTTGCCGACGGCCTTGGCGGCACCGGTGCTGCTGGGGATGATGTTCTGAGCAGCAGTGCGGCCACCACGCCAGTCCTTGGAGGAAGGGCCGTCGACGGTCTTCTGGGTGGCAGTGTATGCGTGGATGGTGGTCATGAGGCCCTCGGTCAGGCCGAAGTTGTCGTTGATGACCTTTGCGAGCGGGGCGAGGCAGTTGGTGGTGCAGGAGGCGTTGGAGAGGACGTTGATGTCCTTGGTGTACGTATGCTCGTTGACTCCCATGACGAACATGGGGGCGTCGGCGGAGGGGGCGGAGATGATGACCTTCTTGGCGCCACCCTTCAAGTGGGCGCTAGCCTTCTCGGTGGTGGTGAAGACACCGGTGGACTCGACAACGTAATTGACGCCGTGCTTGCCCCAGGGGATGTTGGCGGGGTCTCTCTCTTGGTAGAAGTGGACGGTCTTGCCGTTGACGGTCAGGCCGTTGTCGCCGACGACGATGTCGCCCTTGAACTGGCCGTGTGTGGAATCATATTTGAGCATGTAGGCCTGTGATCCGGGGATAACATTGTCAGCTATTAAGTGTTTTTCGGAATTTTCAAGCTAGATTTCCACACGTACAGCATAGTGAGTCTCAATGAAAGGATCGTTCACGGCAACGATCTCCACGTCATCGTGCTCAATACTGGGGGCCTAAGTCAGTACAGCAGCACAACACAACACGACAAACAGAGGCATGAATTGGCAGCAACTCACGCATTTCGCAAGACCTAGGATAGGAAATCAGCAATCAGAAAGAAAAGAAAAAGAAAAAAAAACCAGAGAAAAGTGAATATTTCGAGATTTCGAGCAGAGAGAGGGAGGGGAGAGAGACGTACAATGCGGCCAATGCGACCGAAGCCGTTGATTCCGACCTGGAAGGCAACAGTTAATATAGCGACAACATAGGTCATAGGTCTACACATCTATCTATGAGAGTACAACAGGTGAATAGCATACCTTGATAGCCATGGTTGCTGGTTATTATTGATGATGGATGGAAATTAAAATATAAAACTGTGTTTGTTGGTTGACACAAAGAAAGAGAAAAAAAAAGCACTATGGCGGGGTAGTTACACTTGGTCAGACGAGAAAAAAAATAAAAATGTTGGGAAATTGGCGGGAATAGCGGGGTAAGTTAAGTTATATACGGCGCGGCGGGCATCACCAAGAATAATGGGGAGGAAGAGAAGAAGAAAGAAGCACTCACCTAGAGCTAGAGATGGGATTGTGATATATAGAATACAGGAGGGGATGTTTTTGGTAGAAGAAGAAGAGGGAAGAGGAAGAGGAAGAGGAAGAGGAAGAGGAAGAAGGTTTCCAGCCAAGTAATATATATATAATATATATAGTTAACTAGGGCGCCCGGATGAGCTGGGTGTTTGACGCAATGATTCTGATTGAGTTAACTTACCCGGATCTTGCTTGGGCTTTGACTGTGGCTTTTCCATTAGTTAACTACTCTATCTATCTACTAGTTATTATTATTTATTACTTGCCTATACATACATATACTGCCGATAAAATGATATTATTATATCGAACAATCCCCCACCAGACCTCCCTCTGTCACCGAACATCTGAAAAGAGAGATAGCTAGCTCTCTATCTCTATCTATTCCCAACCTTGCCCCATTGTGCTTCAAAACAACGCCCCGTCCTTCATCTGTAATTATGTAATTATTTGCATATAACTAAACTAAACTAAGTTATACACACATATATATACAAGGCAAAACAAACAAAGATCAAGATATGATATGGGGAAAAAAGGACCTTATGGACGGGCCGGCCGCATCTCGCCACCTCTTTCTTTGAAGTGGATAATAGTTCAATCATCGCTGAACATTTTTCCATCATCCATCTCAATCATGATAATAACTAAACTACTGTGTATATATCTTCTATATATCTTCGCCCTCTGGAACATATGGTGGGAGGATGAAGTATAAACACCCCATCGCTATTTATAATATATATATATTCAAGAAGAACTAGACTAAAAAATATACATTTAAAACTAGGTGTAGAAGTAGTATATTGGTAGTAGTAAACCTCGCTCCCGCTTCTCCTGGTGGCGGTTGCACTTGGATCGAGAGGAACATTTGAATACTTTGTCTTAACTCCCTGGACCTTGGATGCAAAGAGTCGCCAGATGCAATAAAATAACATATCACGAACAAAATGTGTTACAAACAAATAAATATATCAACTGTTAACTGTTAAAACAAGGGAGAAACGCCATTCCTCATGCAACAATAATGCATACATACCATCCGTAGACGGCGTTGATATCTATCTATTCGACAAATATATATATAAAAGGAACGAGAAAGATTAAAAAAAAAAAAAAAAGAGCTCCAAGTAAGTTGTATTCCGCATTTCCATATTCTGCAAAAATTATAAAAACTTCCCGGCGCTTTCTTATATTTTGCCTAGATAAAAGACAACCCAGGCACCTGGCAAAAAGGAGTAATAAAAACAAAAAAGAAAAAGAAAAAAAGAAAAAAAAAAAAAGAAAAAAGAAAAAAAAGAGAGAAAGAGGGAGATAAACAGAACGAAGTGCAATCATTCGTCCTACTCCTCCTTCGCACCGCCCCTCCACGTCTTCTCCGCAGACTCCACGCTAGCGCGATCCTTCTTCACCTCGCCCTGGCCCATGCCGAACATGCCAGCCGCCGCCTTCCACGGCCGCTCCAGCTCGCCCTTGGCCGGCTTGCCGAACAGGTGGATCTTGACCAGGTTGCCCTCGAGCGCCGTCTTGAGCGGGATGATGGACTGGATGACGAGCGGGTTGGTGTACTTGAAGTACAGATGCATGACGCACATCATGCCGACGCCCATCAGCTGGCCCTTAAGGAGGGAGCGGAGCTGCTGCTTGTCGTAGTCCTGCACGGTCGTGATGACGGGCCGGGGTTCTTCCTGCGAGCCCATCGGGGCTGGCTCGACGTATTTGAGGGTTTTGAGGTCTGTATATATTATTTATATTCTATTGTTAGAAAATAGCGTGTCGGAGAAGGGAATGAACAGGAAAAAAAGAAGGGGAAAAAAAATCCGGACGAACCTTTCTTCTTGTTTATTTGCGATCGCACATAGAGGTACAGTCCCAGGATCAGGATGTTGGAACAGATATACATAGCGCGCACGCCCAGGAGCACCGAAGGGTTATCGAAGGGTATTTTCTTCGAGACCTGCATCATCACGAGGATGATGGCCAGGTTTATTCTGTTTAAAAAAAAAAAAAAAAAAAAAAAAAAAAAAAAGATGTTATTAGCCTCGACTATTTTTCTGCTTTCCTCTCAAGTAATAGGACATCATAAAACTAGTACTGGGCATCCTATGCCGCTACTACTTTTTCCCCTTCTTTTTTTTCCTTTTTTTTTTCAAGCTGGAGAGTCAAGCACCAGACGCGCACAGTGGTTTGAGGAGAATGGACTTAGCTTACATTTGCGGGCTCATAGACATGATGGCGGGTTACGGCACAAGGGGACTGGGGAGAGGAGAACAATATAGGTAGAGAGAACAGAGTAGAGAGGGGTGGATATGGATAGGATACCAAGAGGAAGAGGACGATTGCAGGAGTAGGGTTGGCGATTTTTTCTTCCTCTTTGGGGAAGAAGTCAAGCGCGGCGCAAAAACCCTGAAGCGACAGCTGGCCCCAAGCTGGAGGCGGCGGAGCGGTCACGTGCTGCTGCCGCCGTTTATTTTTATACAGAACAAGGTTTGATATCTTCAACTTCCCTACTAACAAATATCTAAATTCAAATTCCAACACAGCATGATTATCAAGAAGCCTGAATCATATCCCCATGTGGCAGGCCCTGAAATGCTAGGTGAGTCAAGAAGACCAAATCTGCTTTATCCTCGTTGCCATCATAATTCTCCTCTCCAAGACCTTCATCATCGGGTCCCGGGCAAACCAACTATCCAATTTTGCGGATGAGCCATGATATCTGCCGGCAACCGACGGGAGGAGGACCTTTTAATCGAACAAACGAGCCCAAAGTCCAGTAATATCTCTGAGACCCTGGATGTTGCCCACTCTAATATTGATGACACTTTCTTCCTGGCTGCAGCTTCCGGCCGCAGGAAACATGTTCAAATTTCCTTTGAAATGCAAAGATGTCACAGAAAAGTGCCCATACTGGCGTTGCATCATTAAGGAATAATGTCTCAAGTCCGATACCATAACAATAACATGGAGAGCTGTCGCTTGATTGGTGGGTTCCTTTTGAGATCTCAGCTCACCCACTGAGCAGAATGATTGCTATTGGTACTGTATTGAAGGACGGGGGAGAGGAAGTGTCAATTCAGTTGGAGACTGGAAGGTAGGGATGTCATTAGACTGTGTTAGCAACCCTGGCGGTTGCAGTATTGCTGTTGCTGTTGCAGTTGCTTATCTCCGTCTTAACAAGACCTTGGAGGTGTCATTAAGATTATTATTAATATGGGATCTATTAAAATCAAAGCTTACATTGAGTATCGTATCTAGGGAAGTACATACATAAATATATATAAATGAACTCCTTCCCTAATCAGAATGCAGTTAACCTCATTATCGCCCGTCCATAGATTAGGTGTTTATACCCCAACCTCCCCCCTTCGTAGAGGAGTCGATAAAAAATACCAGGTTCGGCGGAAGACTGCGGAATAGTTATATTTCGATCTATCTCTAGTAAATCCCCCAATTATGGAACCCTACTCTATCAATCCAGAATGCCAGTCGGAGAACTCCCAGAAACTTCATCCACCAGTTCGACGTCTACAGCACGGCAGGCATACAAACACATTGCCTCCCAACCCATCCATGGCGTTTTCATCATCCCCAAGCAACTCCCATCCCATCCCGCGGTCACTGCTAATGAGGTTTCATGGCGGCGGCTTCTGCGAAGGCGAGGCTGAGGCTTCGATGAGACCATTGTCTGCAGTTCGTGCCCTGTTGCCGTTCCCGGCAACTAAATAACGGCTAACACAGCTCCAATGCCAGCTTTCTGGAACTGGCACTCAAGCACGGCGCTGCAATTCTCGCGCCTGACTATCGGCTGCGTCCTGAGCACGAGATCGTAGATGGCCTTAAGGACACGCGCTCTTTCTGGAAATGGGTTGAGCTCCAAATGCCCACAGTTCGTCTCCAAATCTCTCCCGGGCCTCGAACTGTATCTGAACAGTCTACTCGTGTGTAGAGAGAGTGCTTGAGGATACCACGCCGCACAGACCGTACTTCTCGACATGACCAGCCAGCTTGCCCATCAAAGCTCTTTTTCTACAGTACCCGGCACTCGATCTGGGTGCTCTTTGTCTTATGCCTGAGACGCGGGTCGAGGAGGCTGCCAAGGCACGTGAGATGTTTCCATATTCCTTGGTTAAACCGGGGAATATCTGCACGCGAGCTAAGTTCGGTAGCAGGCAGGGGGAGCATTATTTGGCACATTGCTGATGACTAATCAGCTTTGCGGATCTGATGGTCAGTTTGGAAGTTGGTTGGAAAATTACCCCTGATTCTGCTATATCATTTGAAGGAGGATGAGCTGGTATGTACTTGATTATATTCCCCCCACCTCCCCTCCCCGCGAGAATATGTGGTGGAAACGGCCTAAAATATGATTAATCGCTGACCCAAAAATGTGTAGATTCCTTGGCAACAGACAGAAGCATGGACAGCGAAACTCAGGAAGCTGAAGCCAGAAGTGCCTCTGCATTTGACATACCAGACTGGCGAACATTCCTTCGACCATAACGACACCATGGCCACACCATGGCTGTAAGAGCTGTTGGAATTTGTCCAAAAATTCTGGCCTGCTCGATACAATTAGTTTTTACATCCTTTAGAATATAGATGCGCGCCCCTGATATCCCCAAATACAATATACCTTGTGCCATCTTATGTTCCAAATGAGATTAGAGGCGACTCTTCTGCTGGACATTTTAACACACATCTGTCAGAGCCATATCCAAATGAAACCTGTTGTCAACGCAGAACTAACTGATGTTTCGGGCTGAGCAACTCACTCCCCCCCAAAATGCCTCTCACTGATTGTTACATCACGAGCTTCAAATCAGCCCGCCGCTCTCTCCACTACCGCATAAGGTTCATGTCTTAAATGGTCTGCCTCGCGATAGACGTCGTTGCCAACGTTGATGCAGGCACCACATCAAACCCCACCCTTGACCACAACAGATTTCCATCTCCATTACCGCCCGTCTTGCACATATCACCCGCATTCAGCCCCATCTGGAAACAACCTGGACAAAATGACATGATGACTAGGTCGACCGAGACGAGCTCGTCGCACTCTGGACCGTTTAAACAAGGACAGACATAGGATCTGCCATGATGCCGACAGAATTCGTAGACTTCTGTTACTTCTTCGCACATTTTTTTGCTCCTTCTTCGCTTTCAATTTTAACGGGAGGATATGTGGTATGTAGTGTTTGAACAAGTGATTTGCGAGTAGCTGATGAAATCTGATGAAGTAGTTTTGTTGAAAAGGGGGGAGAAGGGGGGGGGAATAGGGTGCAAGTGTCCGCGGGTTATGTTTGGATGGATGGAGGCGTTCACCTGGTGATATAATATTTCTGACTGGATGTTGCGAAGTTATATAAATATAACTATTTAGTTACATGTAACTTAAAAGAATGTTCGATGTTTGAGTGAAAAGAAAGACAAAACATCTTTTCATTCAAGTTGATATTGCTGCTTTGTCGCCCCCTTCTTCATGGGAGCCAGAGTGTTGTTGTTACCTTAAGAGGGTATCCTTTGGTGGACATATGGAAGATACAGAAAGGAAAATACTACCTTCTTCTTCATTCTTCTGAGAGTATCCAAACAATGGATGAAGATCTGAAAATCTCAGTCATTATTTCAGGCCCTGAGAGTCTGCGGAGGAACAATCCGTCCACTTATTTACAACGATGAATATCGAATATCACGTGAAGCTACAATAACATAATCGAAGGACTGTGCGCTTTCTAGCCCATCTCCAAAAAGCTCGACTTGCTTCCTCACTGTCAGTTCTGGACGGCGATAGGATATTTAGCCAGGATCTGCCAATAAACTATGATTTATGTTGACTGCAGATACTATCCGGCTATAGCTTAAAGGCTGCATCTACTTGGCCGCTCTGTTTTGCCTTTTTACTAACTGGCAATTTAGGCCTTTCAAAGGCACAAACTGGCTGACTTGCAAACAGCGAATCCTCCCGGGTAATATGGCCGTACTACCAAAGGGAATGTCTGGAAACTTACCAACCGTGAAGATAAAGCTCTTCCTGTCATTTCTGCTGTCTCAGCTGTATTGACAACCCCCATTGCACGAGCGTTGCTGCCATCTCAACATGGGCATCTTCTTCACTAACTTCGTGTGATATGTTGTTTTGGGGCGGCTCCTGGCAACTGCCGGATTAGGACTAGCGCGCCTTTTGTCCCTCAGCGCTATTTCTGCCTTTTTCTTAAGCGATCACAAAAGTTCGCTGCTGGGCTCTTGTGGTCTCCATCATCCATCAACAACCAACGCGAATTTTGCCACGCCGTTTCTCCATCCCTTGGTCCACACTCACCCGCAACGGATTCTGCACATCGCCCGACGCGACATACCTGTTCTTGCGACTCGATACCTGTTTATTGTTCGATATGCCTGGTGGTAAAGGAAAGTCTATTGGAGGCAAGGGCGCTCCAAAGGATGCTGCGGGGAAAACCCAGAAATCTCACAGCGCAAAGGCTGGATTACATGTTCGTCTTCCCTATCAGAAGCAGTTTGCATCTTTCTGCCCTTCCCGCTCTTTGCCGGTCCCCCGCTCGACCCTGTGCGCCTATCCCGCTGCTTAACAGGCGACTCCATCCATCAATGCGTCTGCAACGGCAAACTGTGATGGAACTCCTGATTTTCACCACATATGACACCCGGGCGTTTCGGCGATGACGGAGCCTTGACTTTTTGTCGCCATGTGTCTGCGGGATGGCCACGTTTCATCAACTTCGCTTCTGAGTTACACACTACATATAGTTACAAATTTGGGCTGACACAATATCTGTACTATAGTTCCCTTGCGGTCGTGTCAAGCGTTTTCTAAAGAATACCACGCAAAATAAGATGCGCGTTGGTGCTAAAGGTATGATGAGACTCGTTAATAGTCAAACCATTGTCTCCTATATGCCTTTTATTTGCCTTTTGAAACTCCCTGCTCCTCCTCAACTAAACGCGCGCTGCTGAATCATTGTCCTTGATTTGATTAATTTACCTGACTCTGAATACCACAGCCGCCGTTTACGTCACCGCTGTTCTCGAATATCTTATTGCTGAAGTTCTCGAACTTGCGGGTAACGCTGCCAAAGATCTAAAAGTCAAGCGTATCACACCCCGCCATCTTCAACTTGCGATCCGTGGCGATGAAGAGTTAGACACCCTTATCCGCGCGACAATCGCGTTCGGCGGCGTTTTGCCTCGTATCAACCGAGCGCTGCTCCTCAAGGTGGAACAGAAGAAGAAGAGCAAGGGTGGCGATTAAAAAAAGCCTAAAAAATTTTCAAAAAAATTGAAGCGAAATCGAACAAGTTCTCACCACTCTTTCTTTATATGGACATGTTTTGAACCGACAAATAAGGCGTGCCATTCGAAATTGATCGCGTTTCTCCCCCCCATTATCCTTTGCTGCGACTTGTCTTCTATGATCTATCCGGTTTTCCTTTTTTTTCCCCCAGGACCTTAGCTCGCGGATTGCATCGTGTGCGCGCCGGGTTTGAGTGGAGTGGTTGGTATTCGGAAAGGACGGCGCATACACCACCTTAGCTTCGCCTTACGGACATATGCTTAGGTGTTCACGATACGATTGGAAATCTATTTGTTCTTCCCTTCCTCTCCGCTCTAATCCGGCAATGTGACGAGGATGTAGCTCCAGTGCCTTCGCGTGTTCGGTAACCGGGTCCAGATTTCCTCTTTCTCCTTTTTCTTTTCCAATCCTATTGATTATTTCCCCTGGATGTCCTTTTTCTCTTTTTCTTCTTTTTTTTTTTCTAGGGCGCTATAATGGGAAAGGTGGCTGGGTCGGCCGGATGAAAAATCGTGCAGGGTATGGTATGGGACTAAAGGAAAACAAAAACATCCGCCTCGCCCTCGATTTGCTTGTCTTTTTCTTATATTATCTGCTTAATCCCCCTTCATTATCTCCTTTATGCTGTACTGGTCCATGTTTTCTATTCTGTGGCTTTCGCGTTTCTACTTCCTGTTTTGTTTCCAAGGTTTTCTGTTACATTGCCGCCGCCACTTGCTGTATAACTATAGGTAGCTCTTAGGTGCAATCTTTTTCCTCAACGAGTCAGGGAAACTGTGCTTTTATTCCAAGTGACCTTGGTGTATTCAATGGGTTGGATTTCTCCATGTAATGTACAGAGTAGATGCAACTCCACGTTCGCTCTTTCGTGCCCATAGCAACTAAGTTTAGTGCTCGCAGTGAACATATTGTGGGATGAGACATGTCCCGTAGAATATCTTTCCTTCCAAACCCTTCTTCCAAGTTTCCTTTTCTTATCTGCGCATCACTTATCAACTATTACTATGAGACCATCTCTTAGTTTTTAGTTGATCAGTGTGTCATGTCATTCTCGTCGCTTTTCCCTAGTAGATATCTCGAGTGGTGTGAGAGATCCTTTCCCTCAGTATCTCTAGTCAAGCTTACGCTGTAGCGCATCTTGGAATGCTAACAAGTTCACAAGAACAGTTCTTCGTACCATCGACACCAACCATGTTTTCTCAGAAAGGCCTTGGGTTCCAAATCACCGCAGCTTGAACAGATGCTTCATTCAAGCCATGCATGATTAGATATGGTTTCGCCATAGAAACAGTCACACCCGGGGCGAGTGAACGAGGTGTTTGACGGGGGAAATGGAAAAATATCAAAACCTTCCTTCATCCACGAGAAGAAGAATCAATGGGCATTAATTATATTTTACAACCAGCTGCAACATCTCCAAAACCTGGAACAACTAATAGACCCTTCTTGATGAGACATGCATTGTAAATTCTAACGAAAAGGAACAGCAGAGAGGTAAGAGAAAAATGAAAAAAAAATGAAAAATGAAAGAGACTAAGAAAATGGGCAAGCAACACATATTTAGTGACACGCTTTCTGGCTCACACCAACCCCCCTGATCAGTAACTACGCAGTAGGCATTGACCAGCCACGTTTACCACTTGGGAATGCGACTAGACAAAAAGAGGTTAAGCTACCGCTGCAGGCTGGGCTATTTATAGTATTGGTGTCTACGCAGCCTACTCTGTAGAAATTTGACAATCTCTAAATAGCATACGGAGTAGTTAGGTGCGACAATCTCGCGATCGCCTGGTTTAATTTTCTATATTACCTCGCAAAGCTGGCCCCTGGACCGCTGCACCAGCTCCCAGCTGACGAGATATCCGGCGCCCTGTATATGAGCCTCACCCAGATCCAAAGCACTACCAGGACAGCACAGCAAGTGATCGGAGCCACCACCCCCGGCCTATGGTACACGAGCTGCCGTGAAGATTTGGAAGCAGAACCGCGCCGGGACCTCACGTCTGACTTAGATATGATTCTTGCAACCTTTTTTAAGTGTTCTTAACAGTTCATAGGGGAATTTCATTGCATTGGGGGTATGATAGTGTGTACTTCCAAGGGGAGCGAAAACGTCTCCACGTGTATATACATGCATATAATATATCACCCACCTTACTCGTTCGTTTAGAAGCAGGTGTGTCCAATCCCCATGTCAGAACCTGACCTCGTTGGCTTACCAACGAATTATGGAGATGTGGGCAATATGTATAGACGCACTCAGTCGCAAAACATAGGAAGGAATCTTCGCAGGGGGGGGGGGGGGATGGTGTTTAAAAACGAACAAACTTCCAGAAGAATGCGGGAAAATAACGAATAAAACGGGTATAGGGGAAACGCAGTGGCTTATGTAGCTATAAGTATAGGTGTTCCGTTCACTTTCTTGTGTCTTTAATTTAAACGTTCTCCTTATCGGCGGTGACCTGAACTGCTTCCAAGGCAGCGTTCTTTTCCGTTAGGCCCATCTCGGCCGCGAAGGTAGTGCTCGGTTTCCATTTGGCAGAGGTACGTGGGTTAGTCTCTTCCATCATACGGTCGACTTGTTCGAGAGTAAGCCCCTTGCTTTCCGGCACGAGGAAGTAGGCGTAGACGAAGCAGCAGACGCAGAGGGAGCCCCATAGCCAGAAGACATTGGTGCCGAGGTTGCCCTTGTCGGTTCCGACCAGGTACGGAGTGATAACAGCGATGATCTATTTAGATTATTTCAACTCAAGTCAGTAAGGGGGTGCTACGGGGTTATATAACTCTTTAGAATGTATGGGGATATTAAAGGACTCACGCAGTTCCACAGCCAGTTGGAGGCCGTCGAAAGACCAACACCGCGGGAACGCATTGGCAGAGGGAAGATTTCGCCAATGACGACCCATGCGCCGGGGCCCCACGTGCTGGCGAAGAAGAAAATATAGATGCAGATAAACGCAATCATAGCTTTGACCACCCGGGGGTCGTCTCCATTTGACACTCCCATGATCGCAACGATGAACTCGCAAGTAAACATGCCAACTGCACCCCAAATTAGCAAAGGGCGGCGACCGAATCTCTCAATAGTCCAGAAAGAGATTGGAGTCGAGAGCACATTAACAAGAGTAGTAACGAGGCCGATGAAGAATGGGTCGTCGATGGTGCCGAGATCCTGGAAGAATGTTGTTCCAAAGTAGAAGATAAAGTTGATACCAGTCCACTGTTGCATCATCTGCAAGGAGGTTCCCAGGATGGTTCGGCGCAGGTTACTAGAAGGTTTAGATAGACCGCCACGGAAGCAATTAAGCCAAGAATGGAAGTAGCTGCCTTGTGGAACTACCTGGAGTTCGTATTCGTGGTTCGCAATGATTTCAGCCAGCTCCTCTTGAATGTAATCTGAGTCAGCGGGATAACCTCGTAGCCGGGCAAGGACTTCGCTCGCTCTTTTGTTGTTCCCTTTCTTCACAAAGTAACGTGGCGACTCCGGTAACAACATGAGACCGATCCCTAGAATGAGGGCCCAGAGCATTTGGAGAGCAATCGGGATACGATATGAACCAGTATCTTGCCGATTCTGAGTCCCATAATTGACACAGGAAGCAAGCAGCAGGCCGACGGTGATACAGAACTGGTAGCCGGATACAATAGCACCTCGAACCTTCTTGGGCGCGATTTCTGACATGTAAAGAATAATAATAGCTGAGACGAAGCCGACACCGAATCCGGCGATCAAACGCCCAGCCACAAGCAACCCCAACGCAGTAGATGCTGTTTGAAGTATTACTCCGACAATGAACACACCGCAGCCCGCAACAACAGTGGTGCGGCGACCAATGAAATCCGCGAGGTCTCCAGCGATGATTGCACCAAAAAAGGTTCCGGCAGACAGAATGGAGGTGATGAGCGATTTCTGCCACGAAGGGAGGGTGAATTCAGAAGAGCCGTCAGGGAAGTCTGATTGTTTCAGCCCAGTGAACAGTTCGATAAAGTACGGCATGCCCATCACTCCGTTGATGTACCCGGAATCAAACCCGAAGAAGATGCCGCCAAAGGCAGCGAAAGCGCACATAAGATACGCCTTCATCGTAACAGGTGCCTCCACACGGGAGACATCGGTGGTGCCCACCATTGTTGGAGACGTTTACGCTGCTTCCGACCCTTAAGACCCTTGAAGGCTGTGGGGTGGGAATAGATCGGAAGATAAGGGGAATACGAAAACGAAAATACGGCCAAAGAGGATCAACACGATGTTTGAAGGCTAAATGCTTCTTCATTTAGGAAACGGACCAGCCACGGGGGCCATAAGATCTTTCTTATATCTTCTGTAGAGGAGTAAAAACCCGGACAAGGCCTCAGGCCAGGGGTGTTGTATGAGACGGGGTAACACAGGCTGAAGACTCAAGGGTCAGTGCCACTTCATTAGGGTGCTTTAGCGCCATGCGCATAAGAACCGTTGGATGGGTCAAGTTTGATCCATCTCGCCGAAAGAAAAGTGGTTGCTGTTTCTGTAAATTCTCTCATCTAGGTGAACTAAAACGGGACGGTAATGTTGACACCCATTAACACTTGACATTCTCCATCACGATGTATTTGCGATGGAAGAAAGAAAAATTGAACACGGAGTAGTAATAACGGGTTTCAGAGCGCATTCCTATGAGAGCGGGATGAGGTCCAGGGGACAGGCGGGGAAATGCCCTTGTCGAGAATTGCTGCTCGTAGGAGGCGGGGGAGGTCAGCACATTGCCCATGACAGAACGCACAGGGGTGTCAGCGCGAGCAGCACCCAAAACAGCACAAGCAGCCTCGCTCATTTGACTTATTTTTGCCCGAGTCTTCTGTTCTTCCGATCCTGACTTTTGAGTGGGTGAACATGATGCAACCTTGACGTGCGACAATGGTCACGAACCGTGAAAAATCCAATGCCAGTGTCAAATTTTCATCGGGGTCTTGCCCGTCAAAATTCCAGTTAGTGGCAACTGAGCTCTCCGCGGCAAGCAGATCTAGAATCCTTCTCAAAGCGTCCCATTAAAGCAACCAAGAGAAGGTCAGCCGACAAACTGCAATTTGATTACAGATATGTGGGATATATGGACCTTGAACATAGCATTAGAGAAAAGAGGTCGGGTTCGATGAAAATTACCATTGGGGATGGCTCCACCGATGCCGTCTACAGGACAGCTTTGATCGAAGTCGGCATGAAAAATTGTCATCCCCAGATAAATTTGCTCCCCCGGTCTGGGTAGATAGCCTATTTACAGTTGAGTTGGCTACGATTCCAAGTCGCTCGATATTACCCCAATTCTGTGAGCTCGGGCCGAACAGACCGGGGAATGACCAACCATAGTTTTAAGTGACCAGCGCGCAGGGATCAAGGGCACAACCACTGCGCAGCGTAGATATTGGTGCTCCTCTTCTTGTAGAGCGAGGAAGGTATTGGAATTCTATTGTCACATGCCAAAGTTCTTTATTCCCTCGAAATGATAGGGCAGGGCTAAAAGCAGAGTGATTGTTGTATATGCTCAGAGGCGATGGATTGATGTTGACTCAGCCCTAAGCCGGCAATCATCTGGGTGCTTACTGCTTAGCGGGAGTGGGGGTTGCTCAAGAGCGCCACCAGCGGCCGAACGTACTGCGTATGTTCTGATAAAACTGAACTTGGCGCATGCCTAGCCTGAATCATCGAACTAGACGGGCATAAAGATGGCAATTTCAGACGATCAATCGCGCTGTAACATCCTGACCATTTGTGAGCAGAGCATGTTGGCCGACGCTAAATTAGGAGGTGTCGGAGACAATACCGGGGTGCCCGAGTGAAACAGGACTGCTAACTGGCGGAATTAGCTTGGGGGGGTAAAATGGTCGCGGTTCTTGAGGTTGAGAAACTACACATGTCACTGCGGAGTAACGCCACCTGAGGATCCTTCATGTCGACGAGGTTGGCATGTGAGCGGACAGGGTTCGGCGGTGAGAGATGAGAGATGAGAGATGAGAGATGAGAGATTGAGAGGTGAGAGGTGAGAGGTGGAAGAAATTCGAGAGGTGATTCTTGTTGGAAATGGCTGAAAACGGAAAAAGTGAGGCTGAAGCTGCTGACTCGCTCACTCACGTCAACACTTAAACAACTCGACACAGACAGACAGACACAAGACAGACACAGACAAGACAGCTCGACATTTCCAACTCTCTGCTGGGATTCATATTGCAGGAGCTGGCCATTTTCCAGATTAAGACTTTCGAATGGGAACTACTAATCCATTGTCATCGCACTCTTGGAGCTTGAGAAGTGTTTCTACTAGGAATATCGCCCCTGTGAGCTCCTTGAATTCACTCATCCAGTCTTCCACTAACTAACTGCCTCTGTGCGCCTTCGCTGCCAGCTTAGTTCCCTTCATTTCCAACAAAATTGAAAGATTCCTCGGAAGTTGGCAACTCTCATTACATGTAATCTGTGCGGGCTAGCCATATTTTTTGTGCAAACAGCGCACCTGTTCAGGGCCCATGCCTCGGATGCAACATACCAATTCTAGTGCTACGCTGCCGGTATGAGCTGGCTTTGTTCTGTCTGCAATTCTTTTCGCCGTATCGAGACCATGGAGCAAAGGGTCTCAGAAATTCCGAATCTCAGGGTCACTGTCCGGCCTTGAGCTAGCCGTGAATGATCAGCGTATAAACCCTGAAGCCAAGGAGTTGTGCACAAACAAATCTCCTTTCCCTGCTCCTCATTCAGTATGGAAAGTTTGAGAAGTCCTTCAGGATGGTGGTGAGGAAGCAAATGCATCATAAACCGAGACACTCGGCCTGCATTCTGAAAGGCAAATGTAATTTGCATGGAGCTGCTTCCACTCGCGACTACAGCAAAACCCGATACATGCCAATTATACCGCTTCGGCGACCGAACATCCATTCACGCATATGTCGTTATTCAGACATATATCCCGGAAAAAATTTCTGGAGGTTGATCATACCCCCTCTTCTCTCTGCCAGCAACGGAGGTTATCACTCCTGAAGGGTCCCAGTTTCAATTTGCGCAATAAGTGTGTGCCTAGACAGCCAATAAATCGACCCAACAAGCCGGGGTCGAAAGCGCCCCATACGATGGTTAGTATTTAAGTTGATTGTTCGTCCGCTGGGTACCTGCATGGAGACCGTGCCGATCCGGGCCATTTGTAGAACCAGTTTCATATTTTACTGTCAACTCGGAGGTACCTTTATTTTATTTATTTTATTTTTTTGGTCCTCATCGCTCTCTTTCGCAATCTCGCTGTTACATAAGACAGTAATATTTATAACGTTAATCCAACTCCGCTCAGCTTTTGTGAAACCCGTAATCCTGTGGCATGCGACACTTTCGTCAGCGCACGATACCTACACGACACCTACACGACAGTAAGGGAAACATTACTACTCAAAGCCGGAGCAAAGAGAATGATACTATGTCTATGTTCGATATCACCTCTAATTTCCTCACGGCGTATTAAGCGGATAGTTGGTCAGGGACCAGTTTCCACCTCCACTTGCCAACCGTCAATTGCAGGGCTGTTGGATGCATTTCAGAGTTAGCAAGGGTCAGGGATTCGGAAATACTTTTCTTGTGAGCCAAGATTCTACTACTGGAAAAGGGGCATCGCGATATTGGCCTGACCTAACTTAACTTAATATCTGCCGGATTTACATAGGCGCGGATCTGGGATCTACCTTCTGGCATTTCTGTTCCTGAACTTCTATCCTGCTTTACGCGTGATTGATTGTCGTCCGGATTTGCGGACCCTACCTACCCCAACAGCCAATCGTGCTGATTCCGATTCGCATCGCTGCTGTCGTTCCTCTGGCGCTGCTACCCCCCACCAAGATTTTTCATACGAGAAAAATATAATCAATCCAAAGGGTATTACGCTGGAGTAACAACATACTACTATGCCCCGGAACGTTAACGGAACCCCGACCTTCGGTTAAAGATGCGCCAAGGGAAGCCAAGGATACTCTAAGTTCCCATGTCTTGAAAAGATAAACATCGATTGAACACTGGGATATATGAAAACAATGCGACGACAGCCTTCCGCAATGTGGCTGTAATTCCACAAGAAGCCTAACATAACCGCGTTCTCGCACTTGTGTGTACAATAACCTGATGTGGAATAAAAGCGCATAGGAGATGCCTCCTCTACAGTTATTTGGCCCCAAAATTCAGAGGTCGCCGCTCAGGAAAATTCTCAATTTCCAAAACATGAAAAGAAGAATTATGTGGAAACAATTTCGCCAACCAGGCGCCAGTACTGGCTGACTATCATTGCCATGGCCTGCCGTCTGAAGCTATCTATAGAGTATATCGGAAAGTAGGTGATCCCTCGATGACCAATTCTCCGCGGTCTGCTTTCTTGTTGCATCGCCAGAAGTAAAGGCTCAATGAGCCAACAATGAGAAGGAGCAGAAATTGACAACTACAGTTGCGGAAAGCAGTTCAAGTTAGCCGAATAATGTCCCCTGTTGAGAATCCATCTCTCCACCAATCACGGTTTCTACAGGACGATGAAAAACTTACGCAATAGCAGCATAAATGCCCGGGATATATTCGGGCGCATCCTGCGACCTGAAAACCAGACTACCGGCAACTCCTCCAACCCCACCCATCGCAACCAGCGTGGTACTGGCTAGCGCTCTCGTCCACTGACCACGGATGTTATTGGCCTGGTACGCGAGCGAGCACGGAATGTTTGCGTTGGCACCTGCGGTGGTCAGGAAAACTCCAAAGTAACGCACTACATTGTTTTCTGCGAATCCCATGATTGGTAACCCAACGATGGTAACGAGACTGTTGAATACGAGGATAGGCGCCCGCATTTTATATTTGTCCGCCACCCAGGAGGAGGAGAACATGAGAATTCCCGCCACGACGTACGGGGGTGCGACGAGGCATTGGGATTCGCTAACGCTAAAGCCCATGTTGTCGTGGAGGATGATGGGGAGGAAATAGGCGATGGCGTAGGTGACCGTGGTCAAGCAGCTGGAGTGAGATTTCAGTTAGCAACAAAGAGATCAAGCTGGAAAGAAAATATTATTCGCAGGTTGCATACAAAAATATCATGCCGAAGCCCCAGATCTTCAAGTCTAGCGCCGGACGGAGGAATCTTTTAATGGTGAATGGTTCAGCATCCGCGTCACCTCTGTCCTTGTTCAATCGTCGAATAATGAAGGCGCATTCATCCTGGTTTAGGAATGCCCAAGCTTTATAAGCTTTGTCGGGAAAGTCCACAAGGAAAATATAGGTGACTATTGCAACGACAATGGTTAACTATTGGAGGTTAGCTTTTCAGCGTTACAAGACAAAGAACCAGGGGAATTCAAAAAACAAAAAGAAAGAAAATAAGAAATGATAAGGAGAAGAGCGCCCAGTTACTTACGAGACCTTGCATAATAAAAATCCACCTCCAACCAAGCATTCCTTGAATGCCGGACATCTGGCTAAAGCCAAAGGCGAGGATACCCGAAAGTGCGGCCGCCACGCATCCTATCAGGTAAAAGATCGAATAACGCTTCTGAACCTCGTATCTTGAGTACCAGGTCGACAGGAGGTACACTGTCCCTGGGAAAAAGCCCGCCTCCAAGACTCCCAGAAGCGCTCTGAGGGCTGTAAGTTGTTCCCAGTTCTTACACAGACCAAAACCCTAGTGCAGACAGTTGTGTTAATATAACCAGGCTACAAGGGACAAACCGCTTCAGGATATTCCATTACATGGCGATGTGTTATTGATACTTACAATCAAACAGACTCCCCAAGTAAAAATAATAAAACTGATGAAGTTCTTTGGTCCGAGTTTGCGAATAGCCGCTGTCATTGGCGGTTGGCAGAGAATATATGTGATGAAGAAGACAAGGGCGACAATAGACTAGGTGGAGCAGAACGCATGGTTAGCTAAGGGAGGGACAATAATAATGAAGCTCGTTCAATAAACCCAGGGGCACGAACATATCGAAAGCCAATGTGCAGTTCGAGCTCCTTTGTCATGCCGGCGATGGCAGCAACTGACAAGTTCGTCCGGTCCATCAAGCTGATGCAGTATCCCAAGCCGCAAATGGACACGAGTCGGCGGTCGACGCGGTGGATGATTTTCCTCTGTTCTGCGTATGAATATACATCGTCCACGTCGATGTCCGAAGCCTCCTGAGTAGTCGTCTTGTTGACATGGTCAACGGAGACCCCGTCGGGGGCTTTCTCTAAGTCACCGGACATTGTATGATAGCCGAGTTGATGGGGAGAAGATGTGAGGATATTATGGCTGCTCAGCGAGAAAAGACAGCTTGTTGGGCGAAGATGAAGCCCTTTACTTGACGTGCCTTCTTTTGCATCTTGTCTGGGGTTCACATTGAATTATATAGTAGCAACAATATCCCCCGCATCGAATGGTTCTCCCAACTGGGGAGACCCACCGACGAAAGGTGCTTTCCTGGGGGAAATGACTCGGAGCCGCGGGTAAAGCAATGTTATCTTGACGAATAGCCAGATCCCGGCCGAGTCCTGGTGAGTCTGAGTAGGGAAAATATGGTATATTAATGTGGATACAAAGGTTAACATCCATTGGCATCCAGACAGGGAATGAGTATATGGGTTCGCCCCTTCGCCCCTTTCGCCCCTCCCGACGTCTAGCGGAATTGGGTTGGTACACAGCCGGTCTTAGCTGTTGATTCGTCCAAAGGAATGGTCAAGAGACGTCCAGCGCTCGTCTCTCCAACTATGCCTGCCATGGGCCATGGTCCATGGGCGGCTCCTCGTTAGCTTGGCCACATGGCAGAGAAGTTCGGCAAGCTGCAAGGTAGTGGCCTCCTCCTGTCATTATTTGCTCTTCAATGTTTCTCAGCGAGAACAGAATTGTATCTAAGAATAATAGTTGGCCAAACGAAATACAATGCTCAGCTCAGAGCTATCCAATGGTGTGTGATTAATATTTTCCACTTGAAAGAGATAACTATTTGAGTATCTTCTGTCAAAAATATATCAATATTGAATAAATATTATATGTTTAGGTAGCTCTACAGCGTAGGTAGCTCTGAGCATCGTCATCTTGGCAGCTCGTGGGAAATTTTTGTTGAGGAAGAAAACTTCATATTTTGCTGAGAAGCACAAGTCCCCAATTCTGGGGTAGATGGTAGATACTATTGAGAATTGAGGGGTTTTGTGGGCAGTGGTACTCCGTAGACTGTAGACAAACATGTTTGGAGTAACTAGTGGAGAAGAGAGTTTATGGTTATTATTTCCTTATGGGCCATGGGCCATCATGGCCAATATGATGATGGATGATCACTGACAGCTGTTGGGTTCAAAAGAGAAGAAATAAAACCCACTACTATGTTTTGGGAAGTATGCTCCGAGAGACTTTGTGCTGTCCCTAATTCCAACCCCATATACAAGAATAGTGAGAGCTAGCCCGCCCGCATCAGAGCTATTTTATTATTGCATGCTGCGAAACATGATAGATAAAATAGCTTAGGTTGAGTAGACGCCTGGAGGTTGTTGACATTGCCCAGGGCCCCGGCTCTGCAGACGCACCGAGGATGAAATGCTGCACTAACACCCCGCAAAGCGCTTTTCGGATCGGAACCGGCTAAGTCCAAGATGCGGAGGCGTATTGTCGCCTCCTTGCCGCCTCCTTGCCGCCCTATGTCTTTTTTTTTTTTTTTTTTTTCTTGCAACAAAGCCAAATTGTTCGGGGAACCTTGGATTATTATTAGCCAAAGCTACGGAGCCACGCTCGAATCGACGACGATAAGGCCAGTCACCAAGCCCGAAGTTAGGAAAAGCAATAGGAATGACATCCCCTTTCTTTCTCTGTCCCTCTCCCTAGACCCGCTTTGGATTCAGGATTCAGGCAAGACACTGCCTCAAGTCTCTTGCTGTCTAGTCTGCCTGCCCTGCTGCTCGGGCTTCATTCAACGTTTGGTCTCGTTCCTCGTGCCTGAGGAGGGGAGACCCTTCGAATTAACTTTCCATTCTCCAAGCTGCTTTGTTTTTCATCAGTTTGGCTTGCTCCTCGTCGGTAGCTAAACCTATTCCTCATAAGTTAAAAAAATAATAAAGCCCAAGAGGGAACGCAAGAAAACGAGGCGATTAAGTTAGTAATCTGCCCTAGCCTTAAATGGGTTTGGTCACTTTTGTTGGGGAGCCTCACTCCGTCACTCAGAACTCTTCAACAATAATGATGTTGTTGAACCCTGCCCGATATATTTTCCATATCATACTACAAACTAGTTGAGATATTTGGTTTTAATATGTCTTCATTGGTACCTACTACCCAACTAAAATATTTGAAATATTCAGCACATTACCTTGCTGCTCAAAGCCCATCCACCTCCTCTCACCTCTTGTCAGTTCACAACCAGCTCCTTCGCGATGAATCGAAGCGGTTGTCCGCTGCTCAACACCGTGAATTATGTGGTGCCTGTGGGAGCATCAGAAGTTCTGACTCCTCAAAGGCCATAGTTGTCAAACATAATGGTGTGCTGAAACGTCGCAAGAAGAGAGTCTCTCCGGCAGAGACCTCTCCACTCGTTATATACAGATGTCTACGGTGCCAGCGCCAGAAATTCTTAACTTCACAGAGTAATACCAAACCTTCAACATCCAGGAAGCCTCATCTAACAGCCATTGCATCGACGACGCAAACATCCTCTCAAACAGCGAAAGTTGATCCCCAGATACGGGGGACTGAATCCACTGCCACTGCTACATTGCAGAAATCTACGGAGAATCTCAGCAGCAAGAAGAGAGCTAAAGCCCGCAAGCAGCAAGGGCTCATGGCTGCTCTAGCAGCAGGCAAGCAGCGCGCGCACTCTCAGACCTCGCCGTCAGGATCACTCGACCTATTGGACTTTTTGAAGCATTGATTCCCGGATTGCATGTTTATCCGACCCGAACCTTAAATAATTAGCGCGGGGTAATCGCTTTTCAAGTCTAGACCAAGCACGGACTAGTGTCATTACCGCCACTTTTTTTACAAGGGAATTTTATCTCAGCGTTTTGCGCCGGCCTAGCGGTCCAACTCAACGGAGAGAGATATCTTGATATTTACATATTCAGTCAGTGAACAACTGCCACGGCTAAGAGAGGTAGGCAGGGGAACACATAATTAGGCCCTCATCGACAGTCATTACATGAGTCAGAATTGAGCCACAGTGATACTCCATAGAAGTCTGTCTCTTACTTACCCAAGTGCGAATTATTAAGTCCCCGCCAACCCTCTCACTCAACCTTTCTCCCTTTCGGTTTTACGAACATGGAAACAAATAGCCAGACCAAAGAAACCCAAACCACACAGTCCTCTTCTACGTCAAACGCACCAGATAAATCAACAGGACTAGGCAGCCAGTTGGAAACCATGGATCCCGAAACTGCGCAAAAGCAAGCCGATGAGAATGAGAACGATAGCCATAACAAAATTGAAAGGGATGATGATACTGGACTTATGCAACTGGAAAGCCTGTGTATGAACTGCGAGGAAAATGTATGTTTATCCGTTGATATGGATATATGCACTATCCGCCTGAAGCATGCCAGGCTAATGAACCTCGCAACCTAGGGAATGACGAGACTTCTTTTGATCAAAATCCCTTTTTTCCGAGACGTGCTTTTAGAGTCCTTCGAGTGCCCTCATTGTCATTTTAAGAATAACTCCGTTAAATCCGCCGGCGAGATCCAAGAGCAGGGCACAAAGTATACACTCGAGGTGACGACCCTAGAGGATTTCCAACGTCAGGTTGTCAAGGGCGATTCGGCAACATTTCGACTCGAAACCTTGGGGATTGAAATGCCAAAGGAATCAGGGCAGTTCACCAATATTGAAGGAATCTTGACCAAGATCCTCTCCCAGTTGGAAGCTGAGCAGCCTACTCGCAAAGAAGCTGACCCAGAATTATACAAAGCGCTTGATGGCATCATTCAGAAACTGAAGCTGATGATTGAAGGGTCTTCATTCCCGTTCACAATTTCTCTCGATGACCCGTCTGGAAATTCATGGATTGCACCGGCTCCGCACGACGAAGGAGGAAAATATACCCGCAAGGACTATCCGAGAACTCGGGCGCAAAACGAAGAGCTTGGCCTCTCTGTAGAAGGGGAAGGAAATGCCGACGCTGGTGCAAACATGGTCATGTCAGCAGGTGATCCCAGCGACCTCGATATCATCGATGGCCAAGTTTATACCCTACCATCGGAATGTCCCGGTTGCACTAAGGCCTGCGTCGTTAACATGCAGAAAGTTAACATTCCACACTTCAAGGAGGTATTCATCTGGAGCACTGTTTGCGACCACTGCGGATATCGCACCAACGAAGTGAAGACAGGCGGCGCTACTCCAGAGAAGGGGCGAAGAATCATTCTTGAAGTAGCGGAGCTTTCGGACCTCTCCCGCGACGTTTTGAAGTCAGACACATGTGCCATGACGAGCAGTGAGCTCGATCTCTCCGTGCAGCCAGGCACGCTTGGAGGGAGATTCACTACTGTAGAGGGTCTGCTCACTCAAGTCCGCGACCAGCTTCACGGGCAAATTTTCGAAACGGGGGACGAGGACCTTGCTCCTGGTGACTCCATGCAGACGGGAGACAAGGCGATCTGGGATCGGTTCTTTACACGCCTCAATTCCGCCATCAAGGGAGAACTGAAGTTTACTGTTACGCTAGAGGACCCGCTTGCCAATAGCTATGTGCAAGATCTGTATTCGCCGGAGCCCGATCCGCGGATTAAGATCGAGGACTACACACGTACGGATGAAGAGGACGATGAGCTAGGCTTGAAGGATATGAGGACTGAGGGTTATGAAGAGGATAACACAACCGAAGCCGCTCCATCTGTTGAAGCGGAGCAAAAATCATAACGATTTTTGCATTCACGTTTGTGTGTTATTCTAGCATGGCTTTGGGAATCACTTTTACCCCTTCCTTAAACCAAGGCGGTGGGACATGAGAACAGCGAGAAATGTCATCGCTCTGTTTCTGTACAACCCTCACTATCTTCCTGACCCCTCACCTTTTTATTCCGCATGCAACCTTCTGTACCCACAGCAGACTTCCATTGTTACGAGACAGCCCGATGTCCTTTATACATACCACTAGCGCCTTGCTGTTGTGTCATAAATTCCTTCTAGATGTTAGACAGAAAAAAAATACATAGAATGATTCCCGCGATGCAATATTTCGCATCTCATCTAAGAGACCGTATTTTATTGTACATGTATTTCCCTTCCATGTAAACTGTTTCATCCATCATTTATCTCCCTTCGTCATCTAGGAAATCAGTTCATCGTAAATTTGGTTATATCTATGCAAATGATTTAACCAATTCCACCGGTTAAGCATTCCTCCCTCTTCGTCCTGTATTCTCCTCTCATACACCGGGACAATTAAGGTTGTCGACGGAAAATATTCCCGCGAACTGAGGGCAGCACCAGGTAGCCCTGATCGTGTGGGCTACATGTGAGAGTGTGAACACGACGACTGGGTAGTTTGGCAGGCTCCATCACAAAACATGGGAAGCCAGCACCTCGACAGCCAACCGCACACACACATCGAATCGTATCAAATCTGGCCCGAAAACCGGTATCATACCCACCTGCGCACCACCACCACCACCACCACCACCACCACCCTCCCCCCAGAGATGCCAGGAGACACATCATACCGCAAATGGATTCGCATGAATAGTCACCCTCTCGATCCCCACAGCCTCCCACCCATTCTCCTTCACCTCCGCCTCCCCCATCGACGACGGCTGTACAACCCTCCCCTTCTTGTCAATCTTCACCTTCGCCTTCTCCAGCCGCTCCAGCACGACCCCACCAGGCTCCCCCTCACCCGCCGCCAACACTTTACCAAAAACCGTACTCTTCCCATCCAAATGCGGCGCCGGCGCAAACGTGATGAAGAACTGACTCCCATTGACCTCCGTGGTCTCCATGACGCCAGAGGCAGATTGTGATTTTAACGATTTGCTCGCCATGCTGAGGATGCCACGGGCATTGTGGCGGATGGTGGGGAGGTGGATTTCGTGGGTTAGCGGGGTCGGGTGGTAGATGGATGTGCCACCTTTGGGGATTTCGAAGGGGAGGGAGGCGGGGGTTTCGCTTTTAGAGAGGGAGATGTCGCCGCCTTGGATCATGAAGGAGGGGATGAGGCGGTGGAAGGGGGTGCTGTTGTACGCGCCCGAGGCGCAGAGGGCGAGGAAGTTCTACCGTGTGTAGCTGTTGGTCAGCCAAAAGTGAGGAAGGGAAGGGGGGGGGGGGGGGGCTAAGGATGCGCTTGATCTTTGTAGTGCTTACGTACCTCTGCAGTCTTTGGTGTTGCTTCATGGAACACTTCTACTTTAAGGTCGCCATGGGTGGTATGGAGCTGGTCCCGGCAGAATATACAGGTCAGCTCGGGCGAGAAACTAATTCGGGTTTTGGTAAGTTAGCTGATAGCTTACCGTTACGGACATCCTGGAAAACACCCCTATTCAGCCGAATCCCCCCTGTAAAAACAATAGATAACACTGAATCGAGCTGATAGGGTTTCAAGGATTGCCTGAGCATGATGGGATTGGATTGGGGTCTGGTTGTTTGCGCGGGTTTAATTCGATATCACATGATAAGTAAGATCTTATCTGATGGATAACTAGCGGGGTGTGGCGCAGTAACTCCGGAGTATAAAAAATGTTCATTGAAACAACCACCAAGCCTATAGCAGAGGAATGCAAGCGAAATGAAATGGAGACAAGCCATACTACGTAGATGGGAAGTCTCTTAAATACCGTGTATCTCACAAGCTCACAAATGCCTGTATCGTAGCAGCTTCAAGGTCGGAAATATATCATATCATGTACGGAGTATTGTGCTCTCCAACAACGCTGTGGCTGCAGATAAGTTACATGGACATACGGGCATAAAAATACTTATGTCTTTCATTGGAAAGGACGGTATGGAGTACAGGTCAGAGTGTTTATCGGCGTCAGATTACATTGAACCTGGAAAATGTGTGCAGTAAAAATGGATATATATCGACTGACTTCTGGTACATTCCCTATGCCCAACTTATATCGTAGGGTTCATCAATGCATACTCTCTTTAGCATCTGAGCGGGCAAGTCAAATCGGTAAATCTCGTGCATCCACTTGTTCGCATCCTCATTCACCACCATTACGACCAAGAAGGGCGCCGGCTGTCTACCTAGACAGGGCCCCTCAGCCGCTAACTCGCTCGAGAAGGGCGTAGAGATGACTATTGGCCAGTCAGCGGCCCTGAATAGTTGAGCCGCAACCTCGTGTTGACGCAAAGAGTCAGGAGAAAAACATCAGCAACGCTAATTCCTAGAATCGGAGAGATAAATGTGAAGTTTCGCGTCCGCGCACAGCCTTTCCCCCCTTCGCCATCCTGTACGGATGTAATGTATGGTGTCACTTCCAAGGTTGATTGAATATCTCTGTTGTGGAATTCCCTTTTCACCGGTCCCAGCAGCCAACCTAACTTCTGCAAATCATCCGAAATGGGACCTTTCCAAGGTTTTCTTCACCTTCTTCCCGAAAAATGGAATGGCTAAAAGGGCAGAGAAGAGCCATGGAAACATCAGGGCCTGTCACAAGCGGAGTGGGTTTTTGGTGCGACCAGAGTCCAATTATTATATGAAATATATATACCAGGGGTGGTGGACTATGCTATGGGGACATCCTTGATGGTTTGTAGTTGTAGCTATGATCATCGGAGTCTGAATGCCAGCCTGGGTCCAGGAAGGAGATGACAGATGAAAATGGCACAGCAGAGACGGTCTGGGGTTATCACCTATCGCAGTCAGGAAAAAGTTCAGTACTAAGTAGATATGAGATGTTCGATGCATTTATTTATAAAGGAAGAGAAAAGCCGATCTGGAAATGCAAATAGTTACGGATTATATTGGCAATACAGGGTTACTGATAGATAGATATGCCGATCCCGGTGTTCGGTACGGAGTACATGGAATCAGCCAGGGCCAGGCCGCTTGTACCAAGTACCTACTGCGTTGTTTCAATCCCCTCCGCCAGGGGTAAGTTACCGTACAATACAGAGTACAGAGAGAGCACACCGTAAACAATACGCGGCATGTCTCCTTTTTGGCCACACACGAGAAACATCACCGAAGCAACGTCACCTCAACATCAACAACATCGCGAAAAAAGAGGGAACAGGAATTTTGAATTTTGAATTTTGTGTTGTTGCCATTTTCCCGGTGGTTATGTGGAAAATGACAAGCCGACCGTCAAAGCCGCCTCCTGCAAGCGTTATCTCCTTCTAAACAAAGCGCCAGCCGTTGAAGCCACCCACCGGTCGCCCCGGGGCCTCGACTTCATACCAACCGACTAACTAGTTATACTATAGGACTGCAGACTCTACAGACTACTAATAAATATCCCATTGTTCAACCTCGTGTTTCTGTTCTCCTTCTGCTGGCTCCCCTTTCGATCCCTATCCGTATCCCAAATTCCTCGAACCCAGTTTCATCCAACCAACAAACAAACAAAACCACTTCCACAGAGGGGGGAGAAATCGAAATCATTGAACAACTAGATCACTCTCAACTTCTCTAAACCTCCTGTCCATCCGACTGCAGACCATCAGCTCGGCCAATCCCTGGCAAGCTTTTCCGCCCAGCCACCAATAGGCGTGTAGGCGTGTTTACCAGTCCTCCAAGGCTGCGCTTCTCAGCCCAACACGCACTGCACACACACTCTTCCGGGTACAGCCTAGAGGTCAGACTTCATTCGCACGTAAAAAGGATTCCACGATCAACTTCGCTTGAGCCCTTTGGAGTGCTGGCAACCGCAACTTTTTTTTTTTTGTGTCTCTTCCATCTTCCATCTTTCCTTTCGGCTGAGGGCTGGCCTTCGTTCCATTCCATCCCTCTCCTCGCCTAAGCGCCCGCACCGCGATTCGTCATCTATACTACCCGTCCTCCTCCCCCGCCCCCCTGCGATCAGGCGCCTGAACACCCACTCCAGGCCAGCGAGTGCGGGAAGCTAGGAAACCCAAGGCTTACATGTTATACTAGACCCTTCATGTGCCAACTCCAAGCTTTTCGCAATCACCGCTATCGACAACTCTCACCGCAGAATACTCCTGAAACACACGGCCTCCTCTCCCTACATCTAATGGTGAATTAGGAGGAAGCTCTGGAGCAAGATGGCCGCATTCGTGCGTGTATCAGGACCTCCCAACGGTCATTTCATCGTTGGATATCCTGGCATAGCTGGGACGCTGGTAGGTCCCCTCGCCTCCCACTCTGAAGGAGCCACCACTGTATTCTAGACCCCTATTGTTCCACCTGTCGGATTTGAAGTTGTCGCGCTGGCTGGTGACGATCTACCCTTGGGTTTTTGTCCCTGTTGCTAACTTTTGGAAATAATTAAACAGCCGCGCATTGAAGGCAAGGTTGAGATCCGCCCCAGTGCCGGTATATCAGCACCAGTCAACATCGCAATGGTCACAATATGCCTCCAACGACGAGAAACTATACATCCTTCCGCAGATTCGGTAACGAAGAGGCATTTGGCTGCGCCCCGGAAAGAATTAACAGAAATCGTGGGAAGGGAGATGCTGCTTTTTAGATGTGCAGTGGGCCGCGACCATGAAGAGATCATCGCCATGGACCTCCCTTTTGTTTTATTTTTCCCCTATGTTAGACAAGGGCAAAATGCATCACGGCAGGTGCCAGCAAGTCTCCAGTTACCTAGTAGAACGGCGGAGACGTACTATGAATTAGTGGTAATGGTGCAGCAAGGTCCATCAGAGCAAAGGAAATATGCATTTCCCGTCCCAATCTCGAGATACGATACCCTTTCGAGTTTTGGCCAGTATAAGCAGCCCAGAGCACTAGAAAAGGTCTCAGATCATTTGGTAACAATGGGAATATCGGTTCCGCGCACGTCGTTTGGACCCCTGGATCCAATCAGTGTGGTTATCAAACTTTCTCCCAACCCGGATTGGTTGAACAAGGCTCGACGAGTAACAATACACAAAATCTCCATCTCCATCGATGAGGAGATCATCTATAACCATGAAGGCGACGAGCCGCAACGTAAAACCAAGTCCATCACCAAACGAATAGAGAGCGTTAATATGAAACTACCCGAAGCTGGATATATCACAAACCTAGGTCTCATATTTCCCTCAAGGGATCTAAGGGATGCGGAAGGAATCTTACCACGAGGGAAACCGGCGTTCCCGATGTACGCTGTCAACGGTTTTAGTACCGTTGCGACACTATATAGGATCGACTACTACCTAACAGTAAAGGTCCGGTGTGGCACATATAACCTGATTAACCATCAAACCTTTTTAATTAGCATGTCCCGCTAACATTTTCCTATCTAGGCACACCTAACGTCAGCTCGGGATATCGTCCTGCGACAGCCCATAATGGTTTGCCCGTTTGACCACACTGCATGCGTGCAAGAAACCGACGCCATCAACGCGGCAACTGCTGCCGCAGCCAACATTAACCCGGACAACCCGATGCTACCGCTTCCTACGATAATCCGGGTCCGCGACCCTCAAGCTCTGAAATACCTGGGTGTAGCGATAGTCGGCAATGTGAAGAAGCCAGTAATCGAATGATGATGTCTAGACTTGTCTCCACCCGCCGACCCGAAATTTTACCTATTTATATATAACCACCCACCCCAGCGATTGGCAGCATCTGATATTTAGGTCCACGCTAGACCAATCGTCCGTCTCATTTTTATAACTTTTACCACATTACTAGGCGGACTGTTCGTCTAGCCATTGCGCACAACGCATATCTCCTCAACATACAAAAAATTAAGGATTCTGAAGGGATAAAAAAAGTATGAAAAAATTACCTCCCGATAGCGAATAGCGGTGGTTTGATATTAGATGATGTGTCGGGGGAATTGAAAACGCAAAACAGCTGCCGGCTTCCATCTATTTGAAAGAAGCGGGAGGGATATTTTCTACAGTTTGATTCCAATCCATCAATCTATTCGTCTACAATCACGAACTTCTCCGTGGATTCCCTTCGCTTGCTTGATTAAATTGTACTCTTCTACCTTACCCCCCCTTTTGTCGCTCTACATACACACTTTGATCTGGGCAAATACCCTCACCATGGACTATCATTGAACAAATACATACCATATCAACCTGCATTACGGCAAGCTGGGATTCTGCATAACCAAGGTTTCCATCAGCGTGTCCTCGATTCTTTACCTCTTACCCTCATTCACGCACTCGCCATTTTAATTTCTGTTTCGTTTCTTTTCTTGGTCGCTTCTCCTATGGATTTCTCATTCAAAGCTGCTAGATCAAGCCAGGTCTGGCAGGATATCATGATATATGAGCCCCCGAAACCCGGGCAGGAAACTGGGAGGGAAACTTTATTTGGATATACCTCTCACTGTTTTGTTTTGTTTTGTTTCGTTTTTGCTTGATTCGGCACAAGCATTGGAGTATATTGGAGCCTTTTTTATGGACTTGATCTATTTGGAACTGTGCAGTTTTGGCATCTGTTAGCTTCTGGGTTTACATCTTTTTCTTTTCTTTCCTTTATTTCTCTTCTTTCACCTATTTTATTGTGCGATGGGATGAGATATGAAATGGAAGCTGGTCCAGGCGCATTTGATTGTTTTCTGTTTTTCTGTCTTCTTCTTTTCTCCTGGTTTCTGCCTTGTTTTGTTCTACTCTCGCATATCCACCCCCCATTCTAAACCCAGTTTTCTATCATTTTTCTACATTGATGACTTGTCATTTCATTTCTTCTTCTTTTCCCTCAATAACTACACTATACTCATTATTTTTTTCCCCCATTTTCCATGTTATCCCTCTCGCCGTTTTCATTTTGCTTCTGTTACCTACTTCATACCCTTCTGGGGACCTTCCCCTCCCCCCTGTTTTAAGTACTCTTATTTCGGATTATAAGGGAGTGGATCCGGATATGCGCCACTATGCCTATATCTATATCTATGAAAACAGCACGATCTTTTTCAGAGGAGTCAGCCTAAAGAATTCGGGCGGAACAGGGGAAAAAGAGGGGAGGGAAATTCAGTGAAGAATTTTCTGTTTTTATTCTTCATTCTTCTTGTTTTATACTTTTATGTTACTCTTACGCTTTTTTTTTTTTTTCCCCTTGTCCTTCTTGATTTACAGGGTTGATGTTTCATTTTAGACTTGAGCGAGTGGGTAATTTTCTTCGCCTTCCCTGTATGATTCCTACCTACTGCTTGTCTCACTGGACATCGCATAGAAGCCATTGAGAAGATGACGTACGTACATGTATGTATGTACATGTACATACATTGAGCAGTCAATCATGTATACAATCATGGCATGAGTATATATTCTACATCTGAATACACGTGTAAATATCAGCGTTTAACAAGAGTCGTTGAATCCTCCTATAAATGTTTGTTATTAGAGGAGAAAGCCAGAAAACACCGAAGTAATGCCATTCATAATTCATCATTCATCATAGCCCGTTTTCATAGAAGTTAGATACCCCTCCATCACTTCTATTATACACTTAATCCCTTTTCCAACAACATTCTCAACTCCTCGATAGCATCCGCTGTTGTCGTCTTTTCACCACCACCACCACCACTATTTGTAGCGGTAATACCCTGCGTCTCTAGCTCCAGCTCACGAATACTCTCTCTCAACATATCCAACACGGCAGCGTACTGAGCAGACTTAGGCCCGAAAGTCGAGAGGGTGTTGGATAGGTTTGCGGATATCTAAACGGGGGGGCGGGGGACGAGCATTGTAAGGTGAGGGCTGGCAGAACGGGGATTTGTAGGATCTAATTATGAGTATATTGAGGGCTTACTTGGGAGATTATTAGGTTGGATTTCGCACTGGCAGCTGTCTTTGGAGGAGGCGGCATCTGGGAGATGAATGGGATGATAATATATTGTGTATATCAAGGTCGTGGGTGTAGATGTAGCAAGCTCTAGGGATGGAGTCCGATATCAGATGCGAAATAATATATCAAAGAGATAAATTATTTTATTATCTGTCTCTATCCTATCCTTTCTAATATATCCATGTATTTTCTATGAGCATCGGTGCCACTTGTCAATGTTGTCACTATCGCCATGAGAGATGTATTGGACGCTTAGGTAAATAGTTGCGTATTATACATGTATGAAGAAGCTCCAAACAAACCTCCGACTAAATTTAAATAATCCGACTACATATTTACTCCGTACACAGGATCTTCAAACTCCGCTGCCATCGCCGACGCTTCCACTAAGCCAAAAAACTACCTCCGCTCAGTAAATTACACAGGATATCTCCCCCGCAATACATCCACACACAATGGCGGACGCCGACGAAGACGCCCTCATCCAACCCCCCTCCTCCTACGACCAATCCACCCACATAGACCAAGACCTATCCGACGAAACACAAGACTTCCGCTTCCTAAACTCTCTCTCCTTGTCTGTAGCACGACACTACGCTACCCCCTCCCCCAAACAGACTCAAAAAGATACCACTCCGCTAACCCATGAATTAATTCCCTCTAGCCTCCCCGACCCAAACCAACCAGCCTCCCTCCCGCGCCGGGGTGAAAAGGACTTCGAGCCCAACCCAACACTACGCCAGGCTGATGTCCTCGCCGCGTCGCGCGATGCCATGCACAATGCGCTCGCGTATCCAAGACTACATAACCCGAAAACGCGCGTTGTCGGCATTTACTGTCCGACAGGCCTGTTTAAGCCGGCGCATGCTGGCGGGTCCAGCAGTGCGCAGCAAGTAGTAGCAAAGGAGCAAAAGGAGGAAAAGGAGCAGGTAGAGGAGCGTGAGCCGGAACGTCAAGATGAGGAGCAGATAGCGGCTCCAAAAAAGAAACCCGCTCCACCTCATGGAATTGGAAGGGGTACCTGTGTCTGTGTCCCTAGTCCGCGGGGCCAGCACTTTAGAACGGTCGGCCGATCCGACCACTGGAATCGCGTGTGGCTGTTGCCCGAAGAAGCGCTGTATTTGCTGGAGAGAGGGAGTTTGGATATCAGGTGGCCTGCGTCAGCGGGAGGATATGCAGCCGGAAGCGCGGAGATAGAAGGGGGGCAAGAAGAGAATGTTGAGGACGTGGACGGGGGAGTCCCGATGAGTTTACAAGCGGCGTATGCATGCTTTCTCGGACGTGGAGGGTTAACATTGGAGCGGTATATTGTCTATGCGGGCCTGAGGAGGGGTGGGTATACTGTGATTCGTGCACCAAGTTGGGATGACGGGAAAGGGGATGGGGATGGGGACGGGGACAACGACCGAGGGACAGCCGAGCAGGTTCCCATCGCCGCTGCTGCTTCTACGACGAATGAAGCTGGGATACATGCACATACGGAGCAGCGGCGTGGGAGGTTAATTAGCGTGCTAACCCGATTTTTTAACTCGATATTTGAACCTGGACCTACACGCCGCTTAACACACGGCCCAGTCATCGGTCTAGGGATACACCGTAACTATCGTACGTTCTAATACAACTCCTCCCCCAAGTCAAATACTTGAGAATCCACCCCAAAAATCATGAAACCTAACTGCAGCTTTAGACGACATCTACCGCGCCCTCTCCATAATCCCTACCCACAACCCAACACACCCGGAACCCACTCCGCCCAAACACACAAACCTCCCTTACCGCCTCGCCTTCAACGTCTACAAACCCTCCACCCCCTTCCGCAAATCCTCCCCAGGCAACCCCGACTTCCGCCTCGCCGTCATCGACTCCCGCCGCCACCCCACCCTTCCCACGCTCCACGAGTTATCAGCGCTGTTGGAAAGCACGCCGCTGGATCCGCCGCGCGGGGAGAAAATGGAGCGCCTGATGTATATGCGGCTGCGCCATGGGTGGCGGAATGTGATTTTGGCGGTGGTCGATCAGGGGGTTGTGAGTTTTCTGAGGGTGGCGGATGCTGGGTTTATTGGGGTGAGGGTTTACGAGGGGAAGAGTGGGACCAGTGGGAATAAAGGGGGGAGAAGGGGAGGGGGAAACGGTCGTGGTGGCGGCAATGGACGTGGGCGTGGGAGATAGGATGGTTGTTTTCTTTTCTTTTTCTTTTTTTTTTTTTTTTTTTTTTTCTTTTTTCCCAAAATTATGATACAGGTCAGTGAGAAGCCAGAAACTCTGTAAGATATGTTGAAATTTCTTTGTTGATATAGCAAGTTTGTAACATAGATAAAAGTTATGTACGGACCTGAGAACAAAACAGCTCATGGAAATGAAAATGATAATGTATGATCAACAAATATCACCCAGCAACTTGTCAGTCTCTTGCTGAGCAATATTCAGTGCAAGGGCCTGGGTGAGGCAAAAGTTTTCATGCTTCCGCCCCTGGCAGATAAAGACACGAAATCGACTGGAGATCAACCACCTCAATCTTCCCATTTGCAATATTAGACGTTTCAATCTATGGGCGCACAAACAACGCTGACGTAGAGCCAGAGGAGAGACGTCAGTAGTTGTATGTGCAGTTTTTGCCAGAGGGAACGTGATGCGTTGATGGGGTGCATTGTCAACTTCTTGTTGTTATTGCCTTTGCGTGCAGTGCAGCGCTGCTCTCATTGTCAAGCATGACGCGATTGATAGTTCCAATTCTCATTGAGATCTTTGTCTTGACTTAATAACGCCTCACGTATGCACCGTACCGTACATGAGCTATATTCGATATTTCCCATGTTAAAAAAAACGTCCGATAACGCCCGCTTCCCGTTTTTCTAATAAAAAGACGAATATTGCAGGTATACGATATTTCCGGTTTAAGCTATAGATAATTATTAGCGCTCCGCCATGCATCCGTATGGATAGGCAGAGAAGAAGAACATACTATCCAAATAATCCGCCGCGATCAATAGCTCTAGACACATCTCGAGCGGAAACTCCATGTCAGGCACGTTAGTCTGGCCTTTATTCCGTTCGTTGTAAAGAAAGTATTCGCAGACTTTCTCGAGCACGACTCCACTATAATAGCACACGAGAGGAAGCAAGGGGGGTCAGCAATGGCATTCGTCTGTTGGCGTCCTGCATGCTGGAAATTGGATATGGGGGAGGAAGGAGGGGCGCAAAAACGAACTTCATGTTCTCAAAAACACAGCGGCCTGTAACGGCTTCGGAGAAGTTGCCTGGTTAAAGAAGCATGCTTAGTATGGGGTCGCGTGCGCAAAAAGAAAAAAAAAAAAGTTGATGAGTTTAGAGGATAGTTACTCACTTGCCGGATCCAACATGCGTCGTATAGTGCCAGATACACAGGCAGCACTGCGGGATATTATGAATTCGAATCCATCGTTGGAGGCCAGCGTGACGTACTCCGGCGGGGAGGGTCTGGCAGACATAACTCTGGGGATAGCGCGAAGGATGAGAGATGGTGTTGGAAATTACTGGGATAAAAGGTTTAAAAAGCCGGTTGATATTGGACTGATGGGTGGTAGAATCGGGCGTACATAGCTTCCTATGAGAGCTTGACACCAGTGCGGAGTCGGGTTAACTATCTCATAAGACAACAAAGATACATGTACTTGTAGTTAAAATTAATAATATAATTTTTGAAGTCGCCAAATTCGAGTCGCGAAGTCAGGTGGTCTGGATGCGGCTCTGCTGCCTGGTTAACTTATATACCTCGGCTGTGTGTCCGCTGACATCTTTCCATGGGCAATTGGTTTAGTGGTATAATACCCCCTTAGCACCGGAGATCAGCTGACCCGACGACGTGGGGGTGGTCCAGGGTTCGATTCCCTGATTGTCCATTCTTTTTTGTCATGTTTTTTAAAATATTTTATTCTTTCATTCTTTCTATCTTTATCGAAACCATTGTGATCGCTATTTAGAACTTGGATTAATTTTAGCTATATGGACGATTGAGGATGTTGATGTTTTGTTTTTTGGTGCGACTAATTCTAATTTTTATCATATCATATCATGAACGAGCTTGTATTGAGCTCCTTGAAGAAACGTCACACTTTGATTACCCATCTATTGCTCCCATCAGGTAGAGTGAAATACTTTTATCAATAAGACATTTCGTAACATATATATATATCTATAAATCATAAATCTATGTATATTCAGATGGATGGGTGAGTGACGGGCCGTCCACTACTTTTTCACTTTACTAACTTGAAAACGCAGGAACCATCGTCTACCGCTTCAATAATCATTGTTGAGTGTTGTTACTACATAAAAACTCACTATGCCTCCCGGCCTATCTTCATTTCCTTCACGCTTCCAGTCTCAGGGACTGGTAGGCTGCGGTTGTTGGATCTCCGCAGCCCTAAGTCCTCAGGTACGGGGTGCGACATGTTCACTCTCGAGACGAGACCGACGTGCGATCACTTCCCAGTTATCAGTAGGGCTAGAATTTCGCCATTTACAACAGCTGCAGCTTTCCAGGAGCTACTCAACAAACCATGACCGGACCAAGACGTCAAGCATGTTTAGCCTGACCTCAAAGTGGCCTCCAAACCAGCCACCGCTCAAAGGGCTAACGTGTATGGTTACGGGGGCCTCGTCTGGTATTGGCCTTGCAATTGCACGCAGATTTCTACGCGAAGGTGTAGAAAAGGTGATTCTTGTCGGGAGGAGTAAACACAGGCTAGAGGAAGCTGTTAGGGATCTAGAAGGAGACAATGAGTTATCATCATTCGACAACCTCCCGCAAAATGATGGAGTGGATATTCGTGACGAAGCAAAAAGAGCAATCTCGCCCATCCAAAGTATAGAATACGATAACGTGATACATGATCAACCGCACGACGTCAGCATTGCGGCTGCGAAGGCCTGCGAAATATCTTATTTGGGAACACGCTTCACACTCGCCGTCGGGGATGTCGGAAACCCAGCTTTCTGGGGTGATGAGATTAAGAAATTAATGGTATATATATCTATATGTCATACACCTTTAGACAAACTGAACCTCTGTTTTCTGTATAGGCCTAATACAAACACAAAAATCACGCACAGGACACCGTCGACATCCTCACCAACGCCGCTGGAATCTCCTACACCTCCCTCTTCCCGCTAACTAAAGACGAACACATCACCACCATGCTCCACACAAACCTCCAAGGCACAATCTTCGCCTGCCGAACCATGGCACGGCGCGCAATGCGGTCCCCATCCCGCCAAAAATTCACAGACGAAAACGCCACCAATAAAACCCCTTTCACGAAATGCATTATTAACATATCCTCGCTCCACGCCATGAAGGGGGGTGCCGTGGGCGCCGCGACGTATGCATCCACGAAGGCAGGCGTAGTAGCGCTGACGCGCGCGATCGCAGCGGAGAGCGCAGGCGCAAGGGAATGGGCGAGGTTGCGAGCCAATGTCATTGTGCCGGGGTATATTGAGACGAAGATGGTTGAGGGTATGATATCCAGTCTTCTTGTTCAATTTGGTTTGGTTACGTTAGTGGCGGGGAAGATAGTTAACGTTTGCCCATTTCTTTTTTTTCAAAAATCTCAAGACCTAAACGCCAAAGTGCGCGAGCAGGCGCTACAATCAATTCCGTTGCATCGTTTCGGCACACCGGAAGAAGTTGCCGATGCCGCAGTTTTCCTCGCGACGAACCAGTATGCTAATAACTGCGTGCTGAATTTGGATGGGGGATTGAGTGCGGTGTAGACGTGCGCTAATATGGTGAGGAGGAAACTTATATAAATAAATAAAGGAAAGAAAGGAAATGGAGCTTGCGTTATTCTCACGTTTCAGAGCGGCTTTATTTTGGTTCAAAGGCATGTACCATATACTTTTTTATCGTATGTAAGGGTATCGGGTGGAATTATGTCTAGAAGCAGAGCAGAGACATCAATGAGAATATAATACTTTCTAAACCTGTGTATATTCCTATTTCAGGGCTTTTAGCACAATAAAACGACCTAAGATTTTATGTTCGTCTTCTTATCCTCTGAGAAAAAACACAATATGCAGCCGCTGGACACAAATGCAACTTTCCATCCCCCGCTTAACCTGAAATCAGCCGACCTGCTCCACAGATATGCAAAATCTCTGTAGAAATGCAGACAATGTGGAAAACAAAAATGAGAAGAAAAATAAATAAATAAATAAAATATATCCATCCCTACCAAGAGTTTACTTACCTAGCCAGCCAACCATATATCCCGAAAGAAAAAGAAAAGGAAACAAAGGTAATATCACAAGCAAAATAGGCATAAAAAAGAGGGGAAGGGGAAGAAGCGAAATTTTCTGTTCATAGCATGCTTTTTATTTCCCTTTCTTATTTTTTCTTTCCACCGTAGAAAAGAAATTGCGCTGTGAATGGCGGGCACATGAATGTATGCAATTACACAATATTTGAAGGGGTACAACATAAGGAGAGAGGGGGAAGAGAACGGGGTGGTAAGGGCTGGAGCTTCCCATCGAGGAAGCTGGAATCTCGAGTACAGCTAAGTAATGAAGGCTGTACTTCTCATGCATGCGATCGAATGCAATTCAAGAAACTAGAGCTTAGCGAGTGCCAAATTTTTATCGTGCTTGTTTTATTTTTTTATTTCCTTTGCGTGTTGAAATCGAGGCTCAATTTTCAGTCATCATCAATCAGAATAGTTCCGGAATCGTCTTCTAGGATGATAGGCTTTTCAAGGAGATCACCGTCACCAGCCGCTACGGACATTTTCGCAAGGCGCTTCGCCGATTTATCGTCCTTGTCTTCCAGATTTTCGTCTGTTTCCCGTTTCCGCTTTCCCGTGACGGTTCCGTTGGCTGGCAAGATGGCCCCATTGACGTTTACCCCGCCATTAGCATTGTCAAGGGCTGGTTTTCTGGGTATGACCAGCTCTGTTGAGAGGGAGATGGGTTTTGCTGTTGTGTCGGTTGATGATCTATATTTTTATTGTTAGTGAATAGACTTCCGGTAGACGCTCGACCAAGAACATAAACAGTGATAAATGTCCTTACCGTTCAAACACAAGCAAATCCAAGTTCACTCGAGTATTCTCATCTTCCTCATCAACAACCGTGAGAAAACTGTCATTTGAAACTCCCAAATCTTTAAGTTTCTTCGGTAGGTTGTCATCGAGATCCGGGTCGTAGATGGTCCCCATCTGGTTACTGATGGAGAGTTCTTCACCGTACCCAAGCTGTCCACGAAGAACATCGTAAACCAAATCTTTCAGTGTTGCTTTTTGGAGGTCGATTGAAATCCTTCCTTGCGCCACGCTGCAGACTGGGCATTGAGGATTAGGGGGGCTCGTATTTGCAGTATTTATAGCGCGGGCGCCTGACCGCTCGAGGAAGACCTGCTGCTGCGTGAGAAATAGTAATTTGAGACCTATAAAGAAGGGTCTCTGACCATCTTCGCTTTAGAATATTCGTCCTTTAGCACTTTAAACGCCTGTAAAACACACATTGCTGCTGTCATGGCATTGGTCGTGGCAATTGCTGGTATGATATTCCCAGCCATCTCTGTTCGCAGAGTTGATTCGATTAGTCGACGGATTTACAAGGGGGTTTGCTTCAGTGCTCACGTTTTATCTCAAATTTCGATTTCATTTCGATTTCGAAGATATAAGATCGGAGATTCGCGCTTGCGGTGACAAAATCGAGGGCGTCCTCGTCATCCTTATCGAAAGTTATAATAGGTTTATGTCCATCCGCAGCTGTAGATTCGAGTCCCTGCAGCCTCCGTGATAGACGGCCAAGACTATATAATGTCAGTTTATCGCTTCAAAAACAGCAGCTGCACGCACTGAAATGAGATAGTAGTACCTGTCTTTAAAAACTGCGAAATTCTCTACCAGACTCCAGACTTTCTGGTCATCCGAAGATATAGTTGAGTCCACCGCGGTCGCTTCTTGCTGTAAGGGATCGAATGATAGGGGTTGCGGAGGCTTTCTTGCCTTCCACATATCCTCCATTTTTCGTAGTCGGTCCACATCTTCATTGAAAACCTTGGTGAAAACTTTTTCCGCAAAATTATCAGACCCCATTGATTGCCGAATAGAAAGTAAAGCTTGAGCCTCTTTTTGTAAATTTGCAATCTCCTCCGCTAAAATAGATGGTGTTAGTGGTCTTATGGAGGAAGAAATTCATAGGGCTTCCAACCATATGCATACCATTTTCGGCGTCTTCAGAATGGTCGAACTCCTCCGGATCGCTTTCGCTTTCCCCAAAAAGCTCTCTGAGAGTCTTGTCAGCGGGCTCAAAAGATTGTCATAAGGATAGGAAGAGTCTCACGGTAATAGGTAGCTCTTTGCCCATACGATGCAGTGTATGGACTGACTTGGAGTGCTCCGTATTGTGCATACCGGGAATGACTTTGGCACTTGCTTCGGATTGCAGTCATAACATTCGGTACGTCCCTAGCTCGTGTAAGCCTCTATGCCTACAATTGGAAAAGGCCCCAGTATCCCCACCTTTTTTATGACCTGCACTTGACCGTTGAAACCTGTCGTGCCGCTTTCAATCAGAGGAACGTTTGCCGCTAGACACATGCGATTCACGTGCCTGCGTGCATCTAGATTGTCCAATGCATTGAACACGATATCAAATGACTCAAAAAATTCAATATTGAATTGCGGGTCTTTAATATTGGCATGATACGCGTGGAGGGAGGCATCTCGACGAAACTTGCTGGCGACTTCCTTTGCGACCTAATTGACGAAAAATCATAAAATTAGTGATGATAAATGTAGTATAAATGTTGAATAGGACATACTAATGCCTTGGACTTTTTTATATGCTCCTGTCTGAAGAGGAATTGTCTGTTCAGATTGCTGAGATCTATTGTGTCGAGGTCTATGATATGGATTTCCCCAAACCCGGTGAGCACAAGGTTCTTCAGCAGCTCACAACCAATGCCACCTGCGCCAACTAAAAACACGCGGGACTAGATAGAATTGATAAAAGTCAGCCGGGATCAATATATTTCTGGGTTATTGCCTGTTGACAAACCTTCTTTATCTTGGTTAA
The DNA here is from genome assembly GCF_000003855.2 of Blastomyces gilchristii SLH14081. Classification (NCBI taxonomy): domain Eukaryota; kingdom Fungi; phylum Ascomycota; class Eurotiomycetes; order Onygenales; family Ajellomycetaceae; genus Blastomyces; species Blastomyces gilchristii. Next base: position 548,470 of record NW_003101662.1, on the reverse strand, counting down.
AAGAGAGCCCAGTGGCTGGTGTTGGAACTTATCCATGCTTGAGTTAGAGAGCTTCCATACGCGCTGCGCGCAGAGGATGCGGTGAGGGATGACGGTACAGGATGCTCTGGAAAGTGAACGTCCAAATGAAGCAGACGAGGATGCTGTAGTAGGTAGGGAGCGGTTGACAGGTCCAGTCCAAAGTGGTTTGTTCACAGCTTAATTAAAAAGGAGCTTCAAGAACTGGCGAGGAGGCACTTGGTCTTGGCAAAGATGGATGCGACGCGACAGGAGTGACATCAGAACAGAAAAAATGAAGATCACAGCAGAAAGAAAACCAATATTGGCAACACAACAGAGACCTATATACCAATTCACTTCAAACTCACTTCTTTGCTGCCTCTCCCTGCCTTGGTATTGCTTCTCATAGTTCCTTTTTTTATCTCTGTCCTGAAAACACCTTCAATTACATAGTCACCATGTAATTAACAGCCAAATGCTAGCGTTAATGGCCAAAAAAACAATTCTGATTTTTCTTCTTCTTTCTTCTTCCTTGAAGCAATTGCATACACTCTAATTTGTTACTATGATAGCTGGAATAAAGAATCAAAATCTGGTGGAATCTTACAGATATCCTGACAGCTAGCAATTAAAAGATTTTTGTGCCTAAAAGGAGTTATAATTCATGATCATACTATTTTCTAAAATCACTACATGAACTATATATTATTCAAGTATTGCTTATTCATTATGGTTTTCACTGGATAACCTCATCTTGTGCTGAGACATAACAGCTTGCATGTCATGTATCATTTATGAACAATCACCTCAATATTGCTTCATCATCTCAATGCAACAACCTCATCAATTGCCCAGAATTCTCTAAACACAATATTGTTTTTCATGAGTGAAAGATAAATAGTAGATTTAGCATCAATGTCAATCTTAGTCAAGATAATCTCACATTCCTGAAGCATCACTGGAAATATCTGCTGGCAATTTAAGTCCCAAACTTCAGCATCCCAGCTTTGATAGAGCATTTTGTCATATGCCTAATCCTTTTCCACTGGCAAAATATGCATTCCACCAGCCTCATCAGCTTCTGAAGACGAGGCACCGACCTTTCAAGGGCGGGAATCGTGAGCGTCTCTAATAAGAATGTATGCTGCGAACATGTTTGCAGGAAACTCTACCGGTGCACGGCACGGCCCTCACACAAGGCCAGGCTGTAGTAAGTTAGTAACACACCCGGGCATAAGGAGGCATTTTAGTACCGACAGTGTTGTAGAGCATAGAAGCAGGTAATCAGCCACGGGGTTTCTGATTCGCGCACTTCAACAATATCCATAATTCCCTGTAGCTCTTCATAGAATGATTTGCGGCTCAAAAACAGAAAATTAAAGTTCGTACGGGATCCATAGAAAGCGAACTTTATTTTGACCCACATTCGCGAGTCTACGACATGGCGGGTGTATTTTACCCTCATTACGTAAGTTTCGACATCAGAGCACCCTTTTTTCTTTTTCGGCCAGTTGCTAATCAGGTTCATGATATTTCTAAATTCTCAATTTGATATTGAATTGATAGAAGGGTTTCACTATCAAATTCACTTGTCTGTATTTGTTCTAATATATTTTTTCTTGGTAAACCTCCAATTTTCCTCTTCCGTGCAAGCAGTAATTCAGTCAAGAACTGGCCTGCCCCTCTTTTGAAACAGCGGTCTATCCCTGCCTCTTCCCGACAGATTTAAGACCACTACATACAAAAAGCACTGTGGTTATCATACAGCATCCGCGATGATATGATATCAAAAGCGTATATAGGCTGAATTTTCTATTTTCGCTTTTTTTGTTTTCGGTTTCCGACTTCTTTCTTGTTACCTGAGTCCACTAGAAGAGCTGGCGTAATAGGCATAAAACAAACCGCCTGGATCTCAATATCCAAGAAGGAAAACATGTCAGACGATGAAGCAGACCCCGAGCTGCTGGAATTGCTCCGCCAGTCCCTTGGAATCGGCCGCGCAGCCAAATCAGGGCCTGCCTTAGACACAAAAGTGCTTGCCAGCGCCCAACATGTCTTCGACAACTCTATCGACGTGGCACTGGACCCCTTCAGGACTAAAGCCGCAGCGGAGACCATCTGGCAGCTGATGCAGAAGAAGCGGTATTCGACGAAGAAGTGGGCAGAGCATGAACTGCACCCGCAGACCAAGGATGAAAGCACAGTCGATTTCATATTCACGATGGATTTGCTGAATTTTAGCTTCTGGTCGGATGAGACGGATGAGTCGAAGCAGTTTGCTATAGAGTATCGAGGGAAGAGGTGGAAGGGGTATTGGAGCCTAGTGGCTGCGTTGCAGAGGGCGCTTGATGAAGGTATGACAATTTCTTTTCTTTTCTTTTTTCTTTTTTTTTTTTTTTTCTGCTGTAGGAAATGAAGGTAGTAATATATTTCTTCGAGACATGAAGCTGAGATTATCAGAGATCCCAATCACGAGCTCTGATTTCTGGCAGAACGAAGACGAATGCACAGACGAAGTTTTGCGCCATGTCTTCCGATCCGCGACGGATGAGGAAATCCCCATGTTCAAAGAACGTGTCGATTGTCTCCGTGATGCTGGGAAGATTCTTTATGATGTGAGTATTCATCTGTATATATATATAAGCGAATACTGACGTTGGAATAATAAACTAATTTCGTGTTCTAGAAATACCGCTGCAGCTTCACAACCTGCATTGAAGAAGCTAACGGCTCTGCTGCAGTCCTCGTGAACCTGCTCGCAGATAACTTCCCATGTTTCAGCGACAAGATGCGGTTCGAGGGGAGGGAAGTACGCTTCTACAAGCGCGCACAGATCCTCGTCGCAGACCTCTGGGCCTGCTTCCGCGGCAAATCCTACGGCAAATTCCACGACATAGATAAACTCACCATGTTCGCAGGTACGTTTGTTTTATATCTTCTTCTTGATATATTTTCCTTTCTTCATTCTAGACGGTTTCTAACGGTATTGCTATAGACTACCGCATCCCCCAAATGCTACATACCCTCGGCTGTCTACTCTACTCCCCTCCACTAGAAACGCACATCCGCCAACGCAAAGTGTTACCGAGCGGACACAAGTGGGAAACCGAGCTGCGCGGTACAAGCATCTGGTGCATAGAGCTGATCCGCCGAGAGATCGAGAAGCAGCATGCCAAAATGGCACGGCCGGGTACATACGCGGAACTGACGCCGCAAGCAATCACGGCGTCCGGGTCAGCGGTGGCGTCTGGATCTGTTTCTGTGAGAGGTGCTGGAGGGGAGGAGGATGTGGGGGATGATGAGAAGAAGCAGCTGGTGGAGAAGGGCGATGGCGAGGATGACGAGGAAGAAGAGGATGAGGCGTATCCATTGGGTGTGAATGCGGTCTTGATTGATTTTCTCCTGTATGATACAATTAAGGAGATGGAAGGGGAAGGGAAGGAGACTATCCCGCATCATCGGACGAGGAGTATCTGGTACTGATTTCCTTGTTGCTGTCGCGCGGAAACAAGCCTTGGTATCTTCTTCTGCGTGGAAATCGTTTCAGTTTTACTTTTTATTTTAATTTCCGAGTCTATTAGCGTTTCTTATGATGTCGGGGTTTAGATGGCCGGATTTGTCTTGACGCAATCATGTAGATAAAACCTTTTATCTAGACATGGCAATTGGATCAAAGACGGCGTTATATGGTTGGTTACCAACTCTTGTTCAATGTAGTATAAGTATGTAATTTTTGTTCTGAACATTCTACACGTCTAAGAAAGTCAAGAAGGGGTATCAATTCCATCTATCATACATCATATTTATAAAAGCACACTAGCTCCCACAAACTAACGAAGATCGCTTCTTCTTATGCAGAAATCATCCCATTTTCAATAGCACGTATCTTTTCCATAACCCCCTCCTTCCACTCTAAATACTCCTCCTTCTTATCCTCGCTCAACCAATTGAGACGATCCTGCATCATGGTGCCCAGGCCAGGCTGCAAACCGCCCTTTGCCGTCGCACCACCATTTTCGCTTCGCCGCTGATTTTCTCGCCGGATCACTCTCCTCTTTTGCGGGCTAACAATGTCATCGTCGTCATCGTCGTCGTCTTGGTCGCCTGCTCCTTCTGCCAATTCCGCTTCCAGATCTCCATTTACATCGTCACTAACCCTCTTCGCAGGTCCAGGTATATTGTCAAACCACTCCGTTCCCACAGTCCATTTCTGCGTCATGATGATGGAGAGCCAGACATCCACGTCCTTTACGTATGTTTGCCCTTCCAAGCCAACGCTCGCTAGCGCTGCAGTAGCCATTTCCACATACGTATCCACGTCCAAGCTCTCGGCTGGAGGTGAAGTTGAGGAGGACGGCGAGGATGCGGATGACGACTTTGCCGCAACGGGCCGCCGCCGACGAGCAAGCACAACGAAATACACAGCCACGATCAACGTGGTGATTCTATCTATGTAAGTCTTCTCATCCTGAGCCTCAGGCCCATGCCCCTTCGTAGTCGTTTTCGTCCCCGCTGTGATAAGAGGGGAGAGGAATTGTGTATGTTTCCGATCCCCCGGCTTCGCCATTTCAGAGATGTAAGAGAGAATCGACGAGAGCCCAGCAAAGATATGTGGCGGTAAGGAGGTCGAGACTGCAGGGCGCGAGAGGGGCGTTGAGGTAGCTGTAGGCGTAGCCAATGCTTTACATACCCGTCGAATAAGCGGCATTGTCCACGACGGAGCATCTTTCATTGCACTCTTGCTAGAAATCCCATTGGTCCCCCGTCCGTGCAGCGATACCTTCGACCGACTATTATTCGTTACCTTCCGCGATGGTGTTGTAGGAAGAGGGCGCTTAAGTGGGGAGCCATTTGCCGTCGTCGAAATGGCTGGGGAATTATTCTTTGACGGTGTTCGCAGAGACATGGATGCGCCTGTGGGTTTTCTTGGTGTATTTGGTGCGGAGGTATTAGGGCTTGCGGCCGCGGTGCGGAAGTCTCCTCGACTCGAACCCGTCGTGGATGATTTCAGTAGGGCCTGCTCGAGATATGTATATATCTTCTTGTATACGCGGGGTGGACATGGCGGCCTGCCCAAGAGAGGCGGCAGTTTGAGAGGTTTCCTTAATCTACACATAGATATTCACATGTACATGGATGTACATAATCGCGCTTGATTAGCTAGTGATGGATGGGATTTTGTTTCGGGGCTTTCTCGTCTGGATAGGAAGGGGGAGGGATCCAACCCACCGCTTGCAAGCAATTTCTGCGCAGACGTAGGACCTAGCGATTTCTTCTTCTGGTTTCAAGCTACTGCCATAGGTGCGCGACTGAGCGAGGAGACTTGAGGCATGTTTGACGAGCTCTGGCGGGAGAGCTTCGGCATGGGTGGGGAGGAGGCTTGTTAGAGCTTGCTCAAGGGATTTGTTGCTCATGGCTGCGGGCGAGCGGGACTGTGAATAAGCATGTATGGGATTTAAGATTTCATGCTTTCATGAGCGTTATCCCGGTGTCCAGAGGGCTTGTTTGGTGTTTTGGGTGATGATGATTGTTTGAAGCTGTAGTTACATACTGCGTAATGCAATTGCAATTGCTTTTTCCGGCCAGTCGGGCGGTAAATACGGAGTAACTTACTCTGTAAAGTTACATTACATTACATTACATACATAGATTGATAGATAAGATAAAGAAAACAGCGATCCGCATCCATCTTGAAACTACGGAGTAGTTATATTATTATTGTCTGAATTCCTCAAGCATTCCTCTTATATATTATTCATTCAATCAGAAAATAGTCCGTGAATATATATGGATTTCTAATCTTGGCCAATTGAAAGGCTAACACCATCTATATACACCCTTTTTTCTTCGTAGTCTATTTATGTATTAATTACAGAGTACTTCTTGACTTGTTCGACAGAAATATGAAATGCCGTTTGATAACTAACTAGCAGATAGCCAGTAACATTCGACATGATGTTAGACGAGTTAAAAGGACCATATTTCCCAGAGCGCAGTGGCTATCCGTACATCGGTGATGTACTGTACATACATACACGGCATCAAGTTAACCTTTTGCTCTCCCGCGTTTCTGATCCGGCTCGGGATAAGCTTCCCTACTGCACTGGCGCTACGTCAGGCTCGGCTCAGGGTCGAATGAATCAAAATAAAAGAAACAAAGATCGGACCCTGTCATGGGGCCGAGTCGGAACTTTGATGCGGCACTGGGAGACTGGAACTGATCCCCAGATTGTCCTTTTCCCCCGCAAATGTTGCTTGTATACTGCGGTTACCCGGCTTCGGCTTTTTTGGGTTTTGGATACACGCTTGGAATTCCTGCTCATACCCCATTCCTACAATGCTCATCTGGACTCCCAAGAGTGGCGCTGCTGAAGCTACGCTCTGCCGTTGGTCATCCGCGCATGCCTTGCGATTATATACGCTATTATCATTTAATATTACATACGCTCTGCTCTCCGCGCCCTGTCCCACCAGCTAATCCAATCACCACTCCATGCCCCTCCTCGCCAGTGTTTACATATAAAGGCCCTAGTTTTCCCGCTTGATAGGCCAACTTTTATAGATCCCAAAGTTAACTACATAGTTACTACCAAAGTATTGAACCCTGTTTGAAAAAAATAAAGAAATGGCCCAAACATACAAAGAAATCTCCGTGATCGCGCGGAAGCGGCGAGATGACCTGCTCGCTGCTTTCTTCCCGATCCCTGATATTGTGGAGGAGACGCTTCCCCAGGACCTGAGATCGTACCCAAAGACCTCGGGGCTCCTATCGCCAGAGGAATTAGATATCATCGATACCGACTCCGAGACGCTGCTTCAAAAAATAAGGGATAGAAAGCTGACCTCAGTCGACGTAACAAAGGCTTTCTGCAAGGCGACTGTGATTGCCCAAAAGCTTGTATGCATGCTAAATCATTCCAGCTACAGGCTTTACCTTTGTGTGTCTTGCAAAAAACAAATACACTAATAGCCTAACCATTAGACAAACTGCGTTACTGAAGTCCTGTTCAATGAAGGCCTTGAGAGGGCCAGGTATCTCGATGAATACATAGAACGGACTGGATCCGTCATCGGCCCACTGCACGGATTACCGGTGTCTCTAAAGGACAGTTTTATAACCCCCCCTCATCCTTCATCAATCGGTATGGCGGTGCATGCCAACGCTCCCACCGAGAAGGACGCCGTCCTCGTATCCATGCTCAGAAACCTAGGTGCAGTCCTTTATGTGAAAACCAACATCCCTACAGCAATGATGATGGCAGAAACTACAAATCGGATCTGGGGCGAGACCAGAAACCCAGTCCACAAGGAGCTTACTCCGGGGGGATCCAGTGGCGGTGAGGGAGCTCTTGTTGCCATGAAAGCATCACCTCTGGGTATTGGAACGGATATTGCGGGTAGCATCCGCATCCCAAGCGCCTTCTGCCAGCTGTACGGCCTGAAGCCATCATTTGGGCGCTTCTCAACTGCAGGAGGGAAGCCCAGTATAGCTGGCCAGGACTTCATATATGCCATTTGTGGGCCGATGTGCCCTTCTATCGGCGCTGTCAAGCTGTTTTGTGAATCCGTTCTATCTAAGACCGCTGCGCCCTGGAACTTGGACCCCAAGATCATACCCATGCCATGGAGAAGGGACGTTATTCAGCCAAAAGGGCGCAAACTGCGATTTGGCATTCTGGGACCTAGCGACGGGACAATCACCTGCCATCCGCCAGTAGAGCGCGCTTTGAAGACCGTTGCCAATGCCTTAAAGGCTGCTGGACATGATGTGATTACCTGGTGAGTTACTTGACAAAATACAAATACATACCTAGGATACTACTGGAGAGAAAGAGAGACAGAGAGACAGAGAGGCTAACCACTCGGCCTTAGGGAACCAATTGACCACAAGGAGATCGTCGATCTGCTCAACGAATCCTTTGACGAATTGGGGTCTGACGCTATCATCCCGGTATTGGAGGAATACAAGGAACCCTTATTTGGTTCCATGGAGAGAGCTTTCAGCGCGTGCAAGAACAGGACCAGCAAGTTCGATCCGGCGAAACTGCGGCAAATGATCGTGAAACGAAACCAGCTCCAAGCTGCTTACCTCGAGCGGTGGATGGCAACGAAGACAGATACTGACGGGCCCATGGACGCCATTATCGCCCCTGTTGCGCCCACGGGTGCGCCCCGCCTAGGCCAGGGAGAGACAGTGGATTATGTCGGATTTACTGCGTTCGCGAATTTGCTGGGTAAGTTAAGGAGCATGGGGCTTTTGCTCCTTAAAAAAAAAAAAAAAAAAAAAAAAAAAAAGAAAAAGAAAAGAAAAAAAAGGGATACTGTTATTAGGAGAGCTGCTAATATAGCATGCGAGTAGATTATTCCGCTTGCACGTTCCCGGTGACTTATGCAGACAAGTCGATCGATATCCCCCGCGGTGACGGGTGGGTGCCGCTGAATCCAAAGGATGAAATGATACAGAAGGATTACGTTCCTGAATTCTACCATGGAGGACCTGTTTCGCTGCAACTGGTCGGGAAGAGACTGGAGGAGGAAAAAGTGGTTGAGATGGTTGAAGTTGTGGCGGATGTCCTGAAGTATGAAGTGGCACAATATAATTAAGCTGCACATTTCCTATAGTTAGAGCAAAGATGCATGATCAGATTATCTACAAAGTAATAAGAACATGATTTTCGGGATTTTCACCCAACAACATGTCGTCATCGTGCTACTTTTGTCAATTATTATTATCCATTCCCATCGCAGCCACTTCACGCGCTCTCTCCCCAAAGCGAAAGTTTAGCTGCTGGTTGCGCGGGCAACCAAACGTCATGAATACGAGCCCGCTAGGCTGAAGCCAGCATCAACCGCCAAATCTGACACCCAAGTGACCCAACACAATTCAACGATCTTTATTTTCCATAGTGCCTCATTTTCACCTATTACTATCGAAGCACTCCATCCGTATATATATATATATATATAGAGAGAGAGAGAGAGACTACATATAAAAGATACAATGGCACCAACTACCCGCCGCCGCTCCGGCAACTCACACCAGTCCACCCTCTCCTTCGGCACCCAACACAAAGTCTCCAAACCCACAACGACAACACTCGCCGGCACAAAGGGCAAGCAAACCTCAGATGTCAGCTCCCCAGTTTCAGTTCCATCTCCAGCCCCGGCCCCAGTCACAGAGCTCCGCCAGCGGAGCGCCTCGGGCTCAGCGTCACCTGCATCCATACCCTCACCTGAATCCGCACTTAAACCCACATCACCAACTGCAACAGAAACAGTTCAACATCCCGCTGAGATCGAGCCGGAGCAGAAGCCTGTCGCGTCATCGTTGCGGAGCGAGAATATCATCAGCGAGCAGACGAGGGTTGAATTGCGGTTGCCCAAGTCTGAGGAGGATAGCAGGGCGGAGGCGTTGACGGAGGGCGATATAAAAAGGTATTGGGAGAACGAGGAGGCGGGGAGGCTTGCGCCTAGGGGTGAGTTTGCCCTTTTATATATATATATATATACCTGACATGGAACTTCTTTGGGCTTTACTCCCTCTTTTTTGCGTGCTAGATCTACCTAGCTGGGATACCTTCTCGAAGGATGCATGTTGGAACTAATTTGCTTTGCTGTGCTACCATAGTCCACCAAGAGCACCTGACGATGCACGAGAAGATCCTACGACACTTCGACCTGTCGAATCAATACGGGGTACGTGATATAATAATCATACACAAAACCACCCCGAAATAGATTGTCAAACGTTTGGACTTGATTGAAACTCGACTAACGATGAATTAAACTAGCCATGTATCGGCATCGCACGACTAAAGCGCTGGAGGCGGGCGCATATGCTCAACCTGAATCCACCGATTGAGGTTCTTGCCGTGCTGCTAAAGGATGAAGCGAAGGGAATTGCGAATGAGAAGGCATATATTGACGAATTGATGTCGTGATAATGATATCGCTGTGGCTGGATGATTGCTGCTAGATCTTACAGCGGGGAGGGTTTTCTCTTGCTCTTTTTTTTTCTTTTTATTTTTTGATAAATTCTGCTCCGTTCCGGCGTTTCCCTTCGGTTTTGTTTGATGCTTCCTGCGCTTTTTTCTTCTTTGAAGCCTACTGTTTTCTTTAGGGGTCTGATGTGAAACGGGATTTTGGCTGGTCGGAAATATGGCGTCTTTTTCTCACATGCTACATATGTATGTGTGTTGTATCTATTTATAACAAACCCTGAGTTTTTCACATTCTAATGCCCGCAGCTCTCTAGCTTGATATGCACTTTTTTTTTTTGAGAAGCTGGACTGAAAGGTGCTTACGCAGGCCGTGATCAAGTGACGATAGGATGAAGAACGCAGGAGCATGTGTTCTGAAAATACAACCTCGCCATAATAGATAGCATCAAGGCATCTGGTTACGTTTGTATAGCCCCCAGGAGCAGCGGATTCTCCGGCGGGATGCTTGCGAGTCGCAGGATTGATATTCATGTACATTTCAAATGAGAACACCCCCGAACATCTGCTTCTTGCTGATTTAAAAATACATACACTCCTCCACATATGTATTGCATCCCCACAGTGAAAACCAACGGAATTGAAGCCGGCGCGGAAAGGGGTTATCCCTGTTTCCCCAGATCCACATCCACATGTTGTCGAGAAACAGAGTTGATCTCAATTTTCCAGGGGCAAGAGATGATGTTTCAGATATCGATTGATAGTTATGAGCACCCCGGGAGGTCTTAGCCATGTACACAGAGTACATACAACCTTTGTCAGGAAGTTGTCCAGTTTCCTGTGAGATCACAAGATAATTAAAATCTGACGCGGATAGGGCGGAGGTCTTAGCTTATCAGGGGTAACTAGCTGAGCGCAATCTGATTTCTGGAGCTCATATTATCGAAGACGACATGATGGTTGTGATTGGGAAGAAGAGCACTTGCCCGCGTGCTCTGCCTCGGTGGAATTTCAAGGACTTTGAGCCAATTTCTGGCTGACGGTTCACTCACTACCGTTGATGGTCCTTCTTCTAAGTTTTTGATTGCCTTTCTCTTTTTTCTCTTCTCGCTCAGAAATGTAAAACAGAGTTTGTATGTACAGTACATACATGTACGTATACAGCAGCAATAGAGCTGTAAAATAATTGAAATATCTTCAATCTAGAAGATCTGCTATAACTCATATTTCACGGAGGAGCAATGAAATATCTCAAGAGTGGAGGAAAATAATGATCAATATGATCCAAGCTGATATTCCAATCTAGCCCTCCAGAGTTTAGAAGATGTAGAGGTTAGATCGAATTTTCAACTTCGGGATCAAAATCGCGCTTATGTCGACGAGGTGCCTTCTCCCGATTGATTACCCGTGGAAACTCCCCAGTCCAAGGAGGTAACGTAAAGCTGGACCTGGGTTTTCGAACTGTTGACCGTGCTGTTCTGCAACGCACTTTAGCCTAGCGTGGAATGGAAGCAGGCTTTCTGTGACATTTAATATTGAAGATCCTTGTGCCTGACGCGTTTGGCGGCGTTTCTCGGGAATATTTAATGATGATGGTGATTATTGATGACATCAAGCAGGACGAGAACAAGTATCTGCCGGGTTACGCTGGTCCCAACTCGGGCCGGAAAAACAGCCCAATTCACACCCCCATTAAAACTACATCCACTAGACACCTGCCACACACATTCATCCTTACATCTGTTCAAGGAGACTTCATATGTTGAATTTTCTTTTATTTCTTAGAGACTCTAGCTCATTCTAGCTCTTTCTAATACTAATTCCAGTTTTTGACCCTCTAATATACATCTCTACACTAAGAAACTGAGTGTTGGAATTTGGAAAGGGGGTGGGGACAGTCAGACTCAGACTGGATTAGTAATATGAGTGTGTGTAGTGTAGTGTGGGTGTATTTTAGAGGGAGTGCTAAAGTTGGCAACCCAACCCATATCGCCCGATGTCAACATCTTCATCTGCCCATGTTCGCGGATCCCGCTGCGAACAAACAACAGGGCGGGGGCGAAGTTCTCTGTTCAACAATGACACTTGAGAACAGGTTTAAGACATGCTGCACGTCATCGCAAAAACGAAAACGAGGGTGACACATGCCAGACAGACCCTCGCGATCCTGATGTCACTCCAGAGAAAAAGAATCCGCCAAGGCGCCAAATATGTTCGTTCAAGCCGCCGCCGTGTGCTTGCGTGGATGGCTTCAAATGATGGCCTTGTCGATCACAAACGGATCTTGGATTTTGCTGATCTTGGCTTGTTGTAATGATGTATGTACCTTTTTTTTCTCGATGTTTTCCCGAATCATGGTCAAAAGTGCCTAAATACAGAATATGATAATCATCTCTTCATGTGAAAATTGTCCGGCAGTTCTAAACCCAGCAGCAGCAGTGAGTGATATGGCAACTTGATCAGCCCAGAGCAACACATATACACTTATACCGAGCCCGCCAAATTCACGCGCCCAAAATGCAGAATACCCGGACGTTTGATGACTGGGCAGACAGAAGCAATTCTCGTGGCGCTTTCCAGAACACGGAGATTATTTGGATGGCTGGAAGTCGGCTTAAAAAAAAAAGAACAGAAAAGACTTTCCCACTCGCACCGTTTCCTCCCCGCACCTCTTGAGGACCAAGAAAAGATGAAGATTCTTTTTATGGAGAGCTCATTCTTCTTTCATAACAAGGGGGGAGAAATAAAGATAAATAAATAGGGGAGGCTCGAAGCGTTTTCAGCGCCAATTCACCAGGGGTTTGGGTTCCAATTTCTTCCGCAGGCGCAAGGTGGTATCCGCTAACAATCACTGATTGGCTTTTGAACGATGGGGCACAGCAGTCTGATTCGCCAAGTTCTTCAAGATCCCTCCCCCAATTCACAAAGGACTATTCCGTGCATAAGACAGGCTACACTACGTCCCGTTGATCGTTTGGCCAAAGCGTGCTAGCTTCGGAGGCGACTGCTCACTTTATGCAACCTCCGGGCAACAGCGCCTCGAGGAATAATAATGGATGGCCGCCAGAGGCAGGAGGGCCGTCGCAGCTTGGACATTGTACCTTCAGTTGCAGGAGAGCGACCAAGCGAGATGGCACATGAAGCTGTATTATTCCCGTTCTTTTCACGGGATGGCTGAGCGACATTGCCACGTTTTCAGCTTGAAAACCTGGCTCATTTTTGCCCTGCATGAATTCTTCTCGAAGATTCGACCCAGGAAGAAGAGCCTTGTGAAAATAATAAATGTGAGCAGATGCGACCGTCAAAACAAAAGGGTTGGGAGTGGCCTCGTCAAGGGAAATGACTTTGGGTGAAAAGTCGTCAATATTGTTCTCTGTTTTGTTCTGTGTCCTGGCACTTGTGCTTATTTTTATTTTTTATTTTATTTTATTTTTGTTTTTTGTTTTTCCCAGTACATGCGACGGGTGGCTGGACCGACCTTGACAACTGAATGGAATGGGGGGCTTCGTACACTGAGCTAACGGGTCTCCTTTCTTATTGGCCCAGTTCGCCACTGGTCAGATTCCTATCTCAGGCTATCTTGCTGTCAAACCCCGCAACTGGGAAAGCATTACGACAGCAGATGCAAGAATACGGGTCCGGGCTATTGTAGTGGCAGCTGGCCCTGGACCGATAAAGCTTTGCCATACATAACATGTTACAACTTACCACAAGAATGCATTATTTATCTCTCGCAGAGCTGTTTGAAGAGGAACAAACGGAATTGTTTCTGTTCAGCCCTGAAAATATAGGACCTTCCTATATCCAAAAATTGGGGGATACGCATGTTAAATCAGTTGCGTATGGATATACTCCGTACGGAATACAAGTTTTAAGGAAATATCGCCCCGGCATTTGGCATTTGGGCACACCTTTTCATATGTTCCCTCAACCTCTGGCTGGCGTCAAATGATTCGCCACTGCTAGCTCCCTCTCCAGTCAAGCTCTCTCTGACGATGCGTCGAGAATCCTACCATGCCGCTTTCCCAGTTTTTATTATAATTAGCTGTGGGTCTTCTACCCCCTCAGCCGTCCACCCTTGTGGGCTAATAGTGCCTAGCATGACCGTCGCTGTTTGGTATTTTGGCCGTGTTGGCAACATAACCGAGCTCCCGTTGCATGTGAACTAGCCCATCTGGAGACATTTGGGCGGAATGAACCTGGGGGTTGTGGAGACGGTTTTCCTGATTGGGCAAAACCCACAGGCAAATCATGCCCCCAGTGTCTTGGGGACAAGTTGAGGTTCCCCTGGATACTCGCCTTCGTGGCTCTGGACCCCGTTTTGCTTATAAGAAGCGGCAGGCCCGGATTCACCTGCCACGTCGTCTCCCTCCTTCCTCCCCATCGTCGAACACTCGTTTTCTGCTTCAAAATCAATCCGGTCGTTTTATAGCATATCCCAACAATACAAAAGTTCTTCGCTTTTGTCTATATAGACCTTTAATACATTTTCAAGATGCAATTCTCCCACGCTCTCATCGCCCTTGTTGCGGCCAGCCTTGCCAATGCGCAGCTCCCTGATATCCCTCCCTGCGCGGTATGTTTTGAAATCCTATCCTGAATGAACAAGCATAACGTTCTCAACTCAGATCATGAGAAACTGACTGGATGAATAGCTGAACTGCTTCGTCGAAGCCCTCGCTGGCGATGGTTGCTCCAGCTTGACCGACTTCGAATGCCACTGCAAGGTCCCCACTCTCCCAGGCAAAATCACCCCTTGCGTTGAGGCTGCCTGTGAGCCTGACGCGCAAAGCTGTAAGTTACTCTCTTTTTTCTTGATCCAGAAGCCTAGTTTTGCGTTGTCCTGCCTGTAATAAAAAAATTAAAAAAAATATCTAACCTCTACGTTTTAGCCGTCTCCAACATCGTTGTCTCCCAGTGCTCCGCTGCTGGTGTCCCCATCGAGCTTCCCCCAGTTGGTGGTTCTCCCACCGGTAGCTCTGCTGAGCCCACTGATGCTCCCACCGATGCTCCTACCGACTCCCCCACCCCCACCCCAACTGATGGAGAGCAGACTCCCTCCGGCGTTCCCTCCGGAACTGGTTCTTACACCATTCCCGCCCCCACTGGCAGCGTCCCACCTGGTGAAGGTGCTGGCTCCAACCTGAACACCAACATTGGAGGCGTTGCTGCCGCCATCCTTGCCGTTGCTGCTTACCTGTAAATTATTCCACCTGTGATACCGGGGCACATTATCGATGACTAAAAGGGACGGACGTTCATTTGGATTTCTGTTCTATTTGCCGGATTTTGCTAGCATCGTTGTATGGGGCCGCAGTTAATTTTAACTATTTGTTTCCTTTTTTTATATGTAACATTTTGAACTATAATATCCTCCCCCTCCGCCAGTTTTCAAGTATGTATAAAGATATTTCGTTGTATATCGCCCTACGCAATCAAACGTTTTTTTTTCTGGGAACATAACTCCTTTTTCTGCTTAATATGCCATCAGTTTTATCCAGGTAAAATGCATACTGGATTTCATACGCCGTTCGCTCTCTTCTCTCTTTTCGTCTGCTCAGGGGGATGAAGTTCGTCATGGCGCAAAGCAACTTAAGATGAAGTTTCCTATGCCCTTTCGCTTCCCAACGGTCCGGTGGACAAATCTCAGATATCCAGTTGCGGCTTTGTCGTAATTTCTCTACACTCCTTCATGTCTACTTTTTTTATATCTTATTATTACCACTGCCCTCTCGGAGCCAATCCTGTGTCAATAGCGCAGGTGCACGAGGGGAGTAAGAAACAAAGATATAATAACTATTTTGAAATAGACATGGCGTAACTTATACATATTATTCACACAAAAGTACGGTTGAAGTCACGTAGGTATTTACTTCTCATGATCATGATCATGATCATCATACTATGTAACAGTTCTGTAGAATAGGGATTGGAGGTTTTGTACCCACCCATATGTAGCAGTTGATATGAGCAGATCCAATCCTTCTTCATCACTATAGTTTGTTGTAGAGGAAATTATCAGACTTTGAGTCATTTTGTTCCACCAGCGGATCCTCCTAATTATTCCCTTGAACTGATCAAAAAGGCGCCGCCATGGAAAAGATTTCAACTTGCTCAGAGTTGATACTTTCGGTGTCAGGAGTCTTTTTTGCTTTTTTCCTTTTTTGAATTTGAATTTGAATTTGATACACTCACAACCTTTAGAGTGGCGGATGTCTTAAAGTAACTACCCCACGCGACCAAGAGAAATATTTAGGAAATATTTTATTAAGAGATTGCTAATAATAGCTTTATCATCATCAGCCAGTCTGTACATGTACAGACTGTAGTTGAGTTTTGAATTTTCTAACACACTGAAACAATCATGCATGACTATTAAGTGCGTAACAACAATGAACTAACTTGGCAGATTGATTTCATCCAAGCTTCGTTGCGGCCCGATGGCCAAAGTTAAGGTTCAACGTCCGAGCCGGTGCCTGATCCAAAAAGGTTGGCTTTCAAAGTTGTATGTTGCTGCGATGACAAGTATACATCTTTTACCGAGCATAACGCCCCGGTGACATTTCCAAGGCGAGCTTTTGTATTCACTAGTTGGTCGTCCATATTTCCGTTTCTAGTTTTATCAAACATACCTCCTTTCCATATCCACTCAACCCGAAATGACACTAAATTATAGGTAGCTGCTTGCCAGGCCACTGTCGCATCCGATATGTTTTCTACATGTACCTTCTGGCATAGTCGAGATTAACTCAAGGGATAACTCTACCCTGGGTAATTGTTGGAGCCACGCCCTTTGAACTATACGATGGGATGGCTGCATATTGTGGATATAGGCGAACAGGCGGAACAGATGCTCATCCATATGCATTGATACACAACAACAAATAAGACATGTATAATGGTACTTATGTCCCATTCGATAGTGCCCGATGTGTACAACATTGTTGTTGTTAAGAAAAGGAGAAAACTGATATAAAGAAAAAGCTAAAGTCGACGGGTTAGAGAACAAGGAGAAATTTAAAAATGGTCTTGTCTCACAAAGAAAGTGACGTTCAACAAGGAAAAAAAAAAGGCTATAACAAGGGCCGTTGCCCACAAACAAACAAACAAACAACATCCAAGGCGCAATTCTATTGTGGAGGAGGAGTATCACGCATCAAGTAAATCAGGCTATGACCCTCAGGAAAAGAATCTCCCGGAACCCAATGAATCGAGTATCCACTCTTGCCATTGGTGCCGTCGTCGAGAGGGCATGCAAACCAATTCCCCTGGACACCTGTGCTAATACCAGGTGTGACCTGTGGCCCCCCACAATGTGGGCCGCAACCGGCATTTGTAGCAGAGAAGTCACGGGAGACGCTGCTCTGCGCCGTGGACGAACGGCCAAATTTGAGGGTCTGATAACCTGATATGGGATGATTGCTGACCGGGTCCAGGAAGAATCGCTCGTCATCGTCACCCTTGATCCTCATCTCGCCGTTCGGGAGTGGCTGGATGTACTATTTGTTTGCTCCTCTCTTGTTAGAATATCACCTGCTTTGCGCACATGTAGTAATAGAAGGAACCATGGTGGGCGAGGAGGGGGCATCTTACGGCTATAAAATCCTTGCCATCCTTTGCTGGCCCAACGACAACAGCATCACCCGCAATCTGAAGCGTGCCGCGGACTTCAGGTGTAAAGCCTCGAGGGCTAATGGCCCAGAGGTTGAAGGGGAAGAGGTCGAGGTTCGAATTTTGATCAGGGCCCGCGGATGAGAAGGACGGAAAGAGAGCAAGAACGAAACTTGGGAAGGCGAAGAAGGGTTTCATGGTGATGAATCGGTAGAGCTAAGGAGGCGATAGCGAGACAGACCCTGAGGAGATGATCTCTGGAGAGATGAATGTACTGCAAACTGTGTGGAATGATTTGAAAACTGTCGAGGGATGATAGTCTGATTATCCAGGGAGTACCGGGCCTTTATATATAAGATTTATTTTGATAGTCTCAAAAAAGCACACGGACCTCTCGTCACACAACCGCCTCATATAGGGCGATGTTAAGATGTGCCGCGGTTTTGCTTGAAGCCCAGCTCATAGGGTCCAAAAAATCTGTGTGTTTTGGCCTTAGCTCTGCTTTTTTAATGTCCTTAGGCTGTTTGCAGCTGTTCAACCCATATGTGTTCCGGTCACACTGACAGACACAAAGAATCGCACATTGATGGCGTGATTGATAGGACCTATAGTTAAAGTCTTAATAGCAAGACTTTCTTCTATGCGCCAAATCTAAAGACTAAGTTAGATAGATGGACAGAGGAGGCACCACGCAGCAATGAGGGCACGTCAAAGCTCAGATGAATGAAAACATCCATGAATACTTCCGGCGTGGCAGCCAGTCATGGGGAACTCTGATAGAGAATGTCATCCCAAGTAGGAATCTGTGGAAAGGTAGTCAGTATTTAGTTATTGTAATGATGAACTGTTAGAACCGAAGGGAATGTCAAGATGCCCAATTGCACAGTCGGAATGCGGAGCCGCGACAACTTACTGAAGCTGGGAGACAAGGTTCCTGTTGAGGATAGACAATCTCAAACGACGACTGAGGATTTGAGATTACACCAGGAAACCCTCCGCGCATCTGTCCACCGTCTGCCTCAGCACTGGAGAGATGCGTGTGATATTCAAACAAAAAGCGCTCGGCATGAAGGCTTGGAAAATGCGAATGAGCAAGCCTCAGTTGCAGATTCCAGGTCCAGGGCTCGCCGCGATTGTTATATTTTGTTGGAAGCATTGAAGTGCGAAGACCAGCGGTTAGACAGTGTGTGCGCGCTCCTCTGTATGGCGTGGAAGAGTGGTCGACATCAACCACCCAATAGTGGACGAGGATCACGATAGACGAGAAGCTTGTTCTGCCAATGGTAGAATCATGTGTTCATGGGATTGACATTTATGCAGACGTGTATATATGACCAGTGGTATCATGCTCTCAGTGAATTCTGGCGTATACTTGCATAACAAGGACGGCAAAGATGAAGAATTGACCATTATTATTCCCCCATGCAGCCGCTAATATGTGTTGTTTTGTGTGTATAAATTTTATTTTGTACGTATTAATTTTTTGTATCTCGTCTCATGTTCAGTGAAGTCAATCCTACATCTTTTCCATCCATCCATCCATGCATCTATCAATCAAGCTCGCACACACGAAAAGTATTAAATTCCTAGACACAAAAGTAAAAAAAAAGGGGGGGGAAAGAAAAATTGGAGGGGACCAAAGTCAGAGAAAAAGAAAGAAACACACAACGTTACACCGTCCCAAACTCCTTAACGTCCGTCTTCTTCCCCAACAACGCCAAAGGCACGATGCCACTAACATGCATCTCCGGTCCGTAAACATGCATATCAAGTCCCAACTCCTCGCCCACCGCTTTAATATTCTTCAGTCCCTCTTGATAATTCGGCCCGGCCCGCCTCACCCAAATCTGCACCTTGTGCTCCAGAAGGATAGATGCCACCTCCCTCAGCGCGCGAATAACCCCCTTAAACGTCGACGCGACGTTGGTGAAGTTCGCAATACCGCCGCCAATAAACAGCACTTTGCCCTGTGGATGCATGGGGGCGCGCAGCATCAGGTCCAGGACCGTGCGGGCGTAGTTGAAAGTCTGGGTCTCGGTGGGGGCGCCGGAGTATTCGCCGTAGTTGGCCAAGTCGGCCACGAAGCCAGCGGAGGCGATGGCGTCGGCGTAGACGACGGAGGCACCACCGCCCGCGACGAGGGTCCAGATGCGGCCATTGGCGTTAAGGACGGTGAGCTTGAGCGAGGCACCTGTCTTGGCGTCCATGTCTGCGATGAATTTCTCTTCCTTGCTAAGTTCGCGGCCGAAGGGGGCAGGGAATTCCATGGGCGGACCGGCGTCGATGGTTACTTTCCGTCTGTCTGGGTGCATTTGGGGTGCCGAGAGCGGCGGGGGAGCGGGCGACGGCCCATTTGGTGCCGCATTCGAATTCAGCAGTTTGGTCTAGTTTTGCAGCCAGGTCCAGGAAATGGACTTGTGCAGATGTTTTTGTGTCGTTGGGGATGACGACGAGGGGGTTTATCTCTAGGTAGGTGAATTGGCAGTCGACGTATACGGCGTAGAGACGTGTGATGAAGTCGACCAGCACGTTGTGGAGACCCTGGGGGATTTTGCTGAGGAGGGTTGCGGCGATTTCGTCATTGGAGGGATAGTTCTTGAGGTTGACGGGGACGAGTAGTTTCTCAGCTTTTGCGTCAACGTCGCCTACGTCTACACCGCCTTCGTGCGTGAACAGTATCCAGTCACCCTATAGTTCGTTAGCCATTGATTTTTTTTTATTTTTATTTTTTTTTGTATTTATTTATTCTGAGCCAGGGTATATTTGCTTACCTCTCGTACCGAGTTGATGTTGATATAATATTCCGTTTCTTGGGGGTGGGGCACAAATGGTTCTACGAGGAACTGCCTGAGAACACCAGTGACAGTCTCTACCTTCTGCTCTTTACCTGCACGCTCAGCAATCCAAGCTCTTGCCTCAGGCCAGGTTTTATTGAGAGCCAAAAGGCCACTCTTTCCCCGTCGTTTGATCAATTGGTCTGGTTTTGCGACAAGGCGGGCATCCTTTGCGAGCAGCCAGGGATAGGTGCTCTCAGCCTGGTCGAGGACAGCATCGACGGAAGAGTCTTCGGGGAAGTAGAGAGAGGCGAGCTTTGGAGGGGGATTGTGAGTTTTAGGAGGTGGGAGAGGAGAGGGTTTGATGACTTTGCTTCTGGTGAGGTGGTAGTTGAGAATGGCCTTGCCATCAGCCTCGAGGATTGACTTGGCCGACATCGCAGCTGATTATGAAGATTCCCAGGGAAATTATGGGGAGGTGACGCAACTGGAGCTGTAGCTCTAGAGGATTAGGTATAGAGAAACAATTGGGGGGAGCAGGAGGAGGAGGAGGAGGTAAAAACGGAGATATGAAGAATATTGGATGGAGGTTCGAAGGTTGACGTTGATGGTTGAGTGTTGAAAGGTTGCCTGACTAAGGCTGGTCCAGTGACGCTCACCACCAAACCACCAACCACGAATCCACCGGGATGTTGTTGGGAACAAGGAACAACAGAAAACAGCCAGAAACAGCCAGACCAGACAACGGAACCTCCGATTACGGGTACGGGACGCCGAATAATAGCGGTAATATTCGATTCCACGTGTTCGGGCCTGGTGCTTCTTTTTGGCTTCACCGCAACAGAGGGATTACGGAGCTGTAGACAAAGACGTTGGGAATTTACTTCTAGTTGCTTTACGTCTACGGAGTAGAAGAATAGCAAAAGCTAGATAGATAGCTACCTAGGTACTACAATTATTAATGGAAAAGACAACAGCTGAATAATGGCATATAAATAATAACTAATAGTGACAATACCCGTAATAATTTATCCTCCTGATAGCTCTCCCTAGGCTGCGGGTATCTTGACACCGAACCTGGGTGGCGAGGTACATACTTACAATGTCTGTAATTAATATTAATGTATGTATGTACTGTAAGTTACTCCGTACATGTACTTGTACCTGGCTTCGGCTTCCCATGGCCCCGGCCCAATATCCCCATCCATTGGGGCAGCGCTAACCAGGCTCGGCTAGTGTGTCACCCAGCTCCCCCGAAGCGGAAATCCATTGAGCATGAAGAACAAAAGCCTCAACAACTTGAGATACTTACAGCACCGCACCACCGACGACAACGACAACAACATTTGCTTCTGCAACACACCTCATCGCCAGATATTCTCCAGCTTTCTTTCCTCCATATCCTCCTCCCAGTCCACTGTGTGCTGTTGCTGTCCCTCTCTCTCGTGTGTCGGATTGCTTACAAGTGTCCTGTGTTTGCTGCCTATATACTCCCCTCCCTCCACACTCCCTCCAAGGCGTTGGCCTGTCCACCGTTGCTAATTCACAGGTAAATAAATATTATTTACAAGGAGCTGCCTCTGCGCGCAAGACCTCCTCCACCTACCTCCACAAATCCCACTCGACCTAAATAATAGCTATACTGACTGTGCTCCAACATTAGCCATGCCTTCTGCTGCCCCCCTCGCTAGCACTGCCACTGGCAACCTCTCTGCCAACGACAATATCCGTCGCTTCGCAGCTCCCAGCAGACCCTTCACACCCCTGGAACATACCCTTTTCCACAACAAGACACGATGCTTCGTATAGTATGTCCTATAAACCCTCTGCTGCATCTGTTAATTTGGGGTGCTAATGCCTGCGCAGTGGCATGCAACCCCGTGCTGTGCAGGGAATGCTCGACTTCGACTTCATCTGCAAGCGTTCTACCCCCTCTGTAGCTGGTATTATTTACACTTTTGGCGGCCAATTCGTTAGTAAGATGTATGTACTAGTTTGGCCTACTGATGGCAGTTGATAAAAAAACACAATTACTGATTATTATATCAGGTACTGGGGAACGAGCGAGACGCTGTTGCCCGTCTACCAAGCAGTGGAGAAGGCTATGGCCAAACACCCAGATGTCGATACCGTTGTCAACTTCGCCTCGTCCCGGAGTGTATACAGCTCAACTATGGAATTGATGCAGTATCCTCAGATCAAGTCTATTGCCATCATCGCTGAGGGTGTTCCCGAGAGAGTATGCGCCAGTTCTTCTCCCCCATTTTATATATGTCGAAATATCCTGTGTATATCAGGCTAATTTGCTGGTAGCGCGCCCGAGAAATCATGGTCGCCGCGAAAGAAAAAGGAATAACCATCATTGGCCCTGCGACTGTTGGAGGCATCAAGCCCGGTGCCTTCAAAATTGGTAACACTGGTGGCATGATGGACAACATTGTTGCTTCTAAACTCTACCGCAAGGGTTCCGTCGGCTACGTCTCCAAGTCCGGAGGCATGTCTAATGAGCTCAACAACATCATTTCCCAAAACACTGATGGAGTCTACGAGGGTGTCGCCATTGGAGGTGACAGATATCCAGGAACCACTTTTATCGACCATCTCCTGCGATACCAGGCAGACCCAGAATGTAAAATCCTCGTTCTCCTTGGTGAAGTCGGTGGTGTGGAAGAGTACCGCGTCATTGAGGCCGTACGGGACGGTACCATCACCAAGCCAGTCGTCGCATGGGCCATTGGCACATGCGCAAGCCTGTTCAAGACAGAAGTCCAATTCGGCCACGCGGGTGCCTCCGCCAACTCCGAGCTCGAAACCGCAGTCATGAAGAACAAGTGCATGCGGGAAGCCGGCATCCACGTCCCGGACACGTTCGAGGACCTACCTCAGGTCCTAGCGGAAGTTTACAAGAAACTTGTCAAGCAAGGCACTATCAAACCCCAGCCAGAGCCCATCCCACCCAAGATCCCTATCGACTACGCCTGGGCCCAAGAACTTGGTCTCATCCGTAAACCCGCTGCTTTCATCTCCACAATCTCCGACGACCGTGGCCAGGAGCTCCTGTACGCCGGCATGCCAATCTCAGATGTTTTCCGAGAAGACATCGGCATTGGTGGGGTCATGTCGTTGCTCTGGTTCCGTCGCCGCCTGCCCACTTACGCCAGCAAGTTCTTGGAGATGGTTCTCATGCTGACAGCCGATCATGGCCCTGCCGTGTCTGGCGCCATGAACACGATCATCACTACGAGAGCGGGCAAGGATCTTATCAGCGCTTTGGTGTCTGGCTTACTGACAATCGGCTCGCGGTTCGGTGGTGCGCTCGACGGTGCAGCGGAGGAGTTCACGAAGGCATTCGATAAGGGTCTCAGCCCCCGTGACTTCGTTGATACCATGCGCAGGGAGAATAAGCTGAGTGCGTATCCATTCCTTCCCCCGCTTACCCGCATTTTCTAATAACCTCTCCTCATCACTAACATTACAAAAAACGTCTAGTCCCTGGAATCGGCCACAAAGTAAAATCCCGCGCCAACCCCGACCTCCGCGTCGAACTCGTCAAAGAATTCGTCCACAAAAACTTCCCCAGCCACAAACTCCTCGATTACGCCATCGCCGTCGAGACCGTGACCACATCCAAGAAGGATAATCTAATCCTCAACGTCGACGGCTGCGTTGCTGTCTGCTTCGTCGACCTGCTGCGAAACTGCGGCGCTTTCTCCCCGGAGGAAGCTGAAGACTACCTGTCGATGGGCGTTCTGAATGGTCTATTCGTTTTGGGGAGAAGTATTGGATTAATTGCGCATTTCCTGGACCAGAAGAGACTGCGCACAGGTCTGTACAGGCATCCATGGGATGATATCACGTACCTGCTGCCCACTCTGCAGAAGGGGGCTCCGGGGGCTGAGGGGCGAGTTGAGGTTAGCTTGTAAATGGGGGACTTCACTTTTTTTCTTTTTTCTTATGCTCCTTTTTCTTTAGTTTTTAATACAGTTGGTTTTAATGGAAGCGCGTTATGGAGGGGTTTGAAGGGGGTTTCGTGGGTGGAAGGACGGGTAAAGCAATAATTACATACATACATACATACTACTACATCCCAGCTTTTTAATTAGAAAGGGAAGGAAGAAAAAATGGGATCTGACTGTTTTATTTTTTCTTCTTTCCACCACAGATGTGTGAATCTAGACTATCTCACATCTCATGCTCTGGATTCATTTGTGTTCACTAATAATCAGTCACATATTTCTTATACATATCTATTTCATCATCATCATTCTCATCAGTCAGTCATTTGCTATAAAAGGACTCTAGAAATCTTGTTAAAAGAGGCACTATGAATGTGCTGTGTAGTAGTTTTATTCAGCAGATCTATTATTACTTCTTGTGTGAACTGTCTATCTCTCTATATTGAAATTGCAAGTTCAGATCTCATATGAACACATAACTTCTATAATCTACTCTACTTTGTGCTTAATCTCATACTCAATATCACTGATAACTCATAGAAATCTTATCATCTCTCTGAATACTCTCTTACACACTCTTTAATCTTCTGAATCAAAGTAGAGTATTTAGGAATCTGAATGCTCCAGTAGTGCAAATAGTTCAAGTAATTTTTCTTCTTTTTTTGATGCTCTGACAATTTAGTTGTCATGTCACTCGTCATCCAACCGGATCTCGGGGATGCTATATTAACTAGTTATATATAAAATGACGGTGACAATACCGAGTATACATATAAGTTATACTACAAGTCCGTGAAGCTTGTACGGTACATGGAGGAGCAATTGTGATCAGAATCAGCATTCTTAAACCCACAAGTAAGAAGAGAACATTCTGTGACAGCTGTGACCAAACAATTTTTTAGCAATGGTATAATTAAATAGCCAAATTGCAGTATAATTCATGTTTCAATCTTTTCTTGTTGCTTGTTTTGGGGCCAGAAGCAGCAGCCACAGTTTGGCGACACGATGAGCTTTAAAAAAATGCTGGTTGGCCGCGCATGGCTTCCATTCCCCCCTTAGTTTTTTAACCACTGCCAACAAGAAAAGAATAAGAAAAGGAAAAAATACCTTATCAAAAAAGATATGGTTCGCTTTAAACACCGCTATCTCCTGATAGACATCTTGTACCCTCCAACCTCGCACCCGGACTCAATTGTCGATGCCGCTTCAACAACAGCCAAATCGAAACATACACAGGCCATTCCCAACAATGCAAAGACTATTCATCTCCTCATCCACCGCCCGACCCCCGATACGCTAACACCGCAGTCGCTGGCACGTGCCGTGCGCGAGCATGTTGCGGAGATATTTGGTGATTGGGGAATGGGCAGGTTGGGCGGCAGCGGCGCGGGGGGTGTTAGCGGTAAGTATATTTCTTTTCATGTCTCCTAGTTCTGGCTCGGGCCGTTGCTTGTGAGAACAAAAAGAAGAAGAAGAAGAAGAAGAAGAAGAAGAAGAAGAAGAAGAAGAAGAAGAAGAAGAAGAAGAAGAGGGTAGTACAAGAAATGATAAATCCAATCGCAGCATTTGCTAATGAACAAACAATCACCCATGCGTGTGTGTGCATATATTCAGTGAAATATCTGTCTCCCGCAACATCCACGGCCATAATCCGCTGTCCCCGCGCGAGTTATAGACTTGTCTGGTCCGCGCTGACATATATGTCCCGTATACCACCTGCGTCATCCAAGAGCGGCAAGCCTGGAGTGATGCAGAACGATTGTGTGTTTCGTGTCGTGAGGGTTTCGGGGACGATGCGGAGGGCGGAGGAAGAGGCCATTGCGAGGGCGAGGAGGGAGGTTGTGCGGATGCGGATGAGGGGGGAGGAGGCGGTTGGTGGTGGAGTGCTCGAGGGGAGGTTTGGAGGGGAGACTGGGGAAGTGGACGCGGATGTGGATGTAGAAATGGGGTTGGATGACGAGGAAGACGAAGAAGGGGATGGGAGTGAGGAGGATTGAATACGTGGGGAGGGTGTGCTTCGTGCCTCGACATTCTCTATGGGATGCGAGAGTTATCTATCCTCGAATAGTTCACACGAGTGAGTACGCCTTTTTACTTCTATTAATTTCTTTATTTCTCGATATTGAAGATACCCCTGCCTTGTTATTTTGTTGTTTTATACATTCATGTCATGAGGCTCGTTATACATTCGTTACTTTCTTACAACCTTTATACCGCTATTTGGAAGGATGGACATGTCGAAATCGTCCATATGGTCCATGTCAACATCGCTATCACCACCTCCAGCACGGGGCGCATTCTTCCCCGCTTCTTCCCGCGCCTTGGCTTCCTCTTCCCACCCCCTCCTCTCCTTCTCATCCCACTCATCCTTCGCATCCAGCCATCTCTCCTGTACATCTTTTATATCCATTGTCCCCAATCCTTCTCTAACCGCCACTTGCCAGACCGTATCATTCGCCCCCTCCGCGGAGCCAAACGCATACCCTCCTGCCCGATCAATAACATGTAACAAGCTCATCATGCTCTTCTTATCCTCGACCGCGAGTGTTTCAAACCCCACAAGTCCGAAATCCTGCACAAGCTCGACGATCGCCTGATTCAGTGCGTCGAATTTCGAGTTTGCTAGGCGAGGGGATTCCTCCTTTAAATGCGGCATGAGATAGGATAGGTCTTGGACCTCTGTGTAAAAGTCTAGATTGAAGGGGAGTGGGGGGTAGTTGGAGAGGTTGTCTATTTTGGTGAGGACGTTGATGTGAGGTAGATCCATTTGGAGCATGGCGCGGAGGGAGAGGAGGAGGGCGGAGATGTACATTGAAGGGAGGGTAAGATTATAGGAATCGATAAGATGGATTACGACGAGCTGTTGAGGATGGGGGGTTAGTTATGAATGGACAAGAGACTTTGCAGTTGGGAGGAGGAGGTTTTGATGAGGACTGGGTGAGTGCAGACTCTGTACCCAAGTTTTTGGATTTGGAAGAAAATATTTCGCAATGACGAGTGGTGTGTAAAGAGTTCGACTTGGCCCGGGCAATCGAATAGAACATAGTCATCTGCGATGCATCCAAAATACTTAAAGTTAGCTGCATTCTCCATCCATAAAAAAAGCTTACAAGAAACACACCTCCTAGCCCCTCCAAGCCCTCCTTTAGCCAGTCAAAGTTCGCCTCTACCTCCTCAAGTGCATATAGTATCCCCCCGTTGGGCCCCAGAGTATCTTCGGCCATGATCTCCTCCAGCGTCACTAGCTCGCGCACGTCGAGCGCAGGGGTGTAGGAAGTCCTGTCGTTGGCGGGGTCGAGGTTGACAACGGAGCATTTGCGGCCGATTGCCGACATGAATTGGTGCATGCCATCGCAGTATGTAGATTTTCCGGACCCGGGGGGGCCTATTACTAGTTGTGCAAAGGGCATGATTCGTTCGTAGCAGAACTATCTTTTGTTTCTAAGGCGTTTGACGGTGGGTGTGGGGTGTGGTGTATTGTAGGCATGTCGATGGATGCAGGGAGCGATGATGTAAATTAGATAAGGCGGTGTGAAATGGCAGAAACTGACTGAAAACTTTCAGAACCAGGATAAGAATGGGAATAAAATGCAGCAAACAAAACAACAAGACGATATCACAGAACAGCAGATTGAGATTCTCATTTTCAGTTCTGATATATTTGATCACTCGGGTCCATGGCTTCTTGTAAGTCCGATGCTATGTGGAATTAAACACTGCGCATTTTGCTGACATCGTCCATAGCACAGTTCGCCCTGGCTTCCCCGCCGACGGACGCCATCTCCGCCGTGAAATTCTCTCCGGACCCAAGCTCCACGCGCCTGGTAGTGTCATCATGGGATAAGAATGTATATTTATATGATCTGCGCGATGAGAACGGAGCCGTGGGCGAAGGCAAACTCATACAGAAGTTCGAGCATCGAGCCCCCGTACTAGATGTCAGTTTTGGAGAGAATGAGAATGAGATATATACGGGAGGACTCGATTGGGACGTTCGGAGGTGAGTCGCGATGACTATAAACTGCACTTTTATCCTCAAGGATAATGTCACAGAGATACCAGCTAAAACACCATGACTATATAGAATCGACATACCCACCTCCACCCAAACAGTTCTCAGTTCACATACCGCCGGCGTGAAATCCGTCGTTTACAGCAAAGAACACAACCTCCTCATCTCCGCCTCCTGGGATTCTACTCTACACGTCCACCGCACCACTAACCCCTCCAAACCATCAGACCACCCCGAATCCCCTCCGACAAAAACACCAGCCAAAATCCCTCTCCCCGCAAAGCCCTTCTCCCTCTCCCTCTCCCCGACAAAGCTCGTCGTCGCCATGGCCTCGCGCACCCTGCACATCTACGACCTGCACGCCCTCTCCACCTTCATCGACCAATCCACCAACACCAGCCCGGAAACCCACACCCTCTCAATCGACCCCTGGCAGCGCCGCGAATCGAGCCTGAAATTCATGACGCGCGCCGTAGCCTGCATGCCCAATGACGCCGGCTACGCCTGCTCCAGCATTGAAGGCCGCGTCGCAGTCGAATGGTTCGATCCCTCCGACTCCTCACAGGACCGCAAGTATGCTTTCAAATGCCACAGACAGCAGGCGCCCGACGAGCCGGGTGTCGATATCGTGTACCCCGTTAACGCGCTGGCGTTTCACCCGGTCCATGGCACCTTTGCGTCTGGTGGTGGGGATGGGGTTGTGGCGCTGTGGGATGGCGTGGCGAAGAGACGGATTCGACAGTATCAGCGGTATCCGGCCAGTGTTGCGGCGTTGGCTTTTAGTGGGGATGGGAAGTATTTAGCCATTGGGGTTAGTCCTGGGTTTGAAGAAGGGAAGGAGAAGGAGAACGAGGATGGCGTGGAGGGGGTGGTGAAGGTGTTTATTAGGGAGTTGGGGGAGACCGAGGCGAAGGGGAAGGGGCAGAAATGATATTAAAGAAAAAAGAGGTAATTCAGTAGATGATTTTATTATGATTAAAAGATTTTCAAATGTCCCAGGAGAAGAGTTGGTGTAAGGTTTGATCAACTCGATAGCGGGATGAGGAAGATATGGCTCTATTTATTTTCAGATTATTTTTTTCTTCACAGACTGCCCTGCCATACTCTCAAAGCGTAGCGGCTTCTGTATCATAAACTACACCATAGTTGTATCCATAAAGAATTACAAACGATATCTTATCGGTTATAAACAAACACCCAAATGAAAAAAACCCTGGGGAGTATGCACATCAATTAAAACCACCCGGACACTTCAGCCCTTAATCTAACTCGCCTTGCGCACAGAAACTGACCCATCAGGCATACCGAAATACACGGCAACAGGTTTCTGACCACCAATGCCACCAGTCGCCTGTGCCTGGGGGCCCGTCAGCCCACAGAAGAGACCAACCTCTAGCACGCCAGGGATCAATTTGATCCTCTCCGCCAGCGCCGTGACTTCCCAGACGCCATTCTTACCCGAACCATCCTGGCCCTGCACGACGTCGGAGGACAGGAGGAGTTTGGGGAAAGGTGCGTCGATAAGGAAGAAGTCCTGGTCGGTTTTTACGGGTTGGGTCTGTTCCCCCGCGTTAACTGGTGCGGTGCGGAGTTTTGGGAGGGGGCTACCCAGTTTTTTGAGCTCTGAGGTAACGCGGCCGACGGCCATGGGGGCTACCTCGATGGGGATTGATGGCCAGTTTGTTAGGAGGCGGGGTTGGAGTTTTCGGGAGTCTGTCGGGGGGGAGGATTAGTGGTGAAATATTTTACCGTTGGAATTTCTTTAATTTTGCTCAAGGGAATGGAGGGGATGAGGGATTTGAACGCGGGGTTAAAAAAAAAAAAAAAAAAAAAAAAAAAAAAAAAAAAAAGAAGCAGAAGCAAAAGGAGTGATTCAATTTTACAAATATTCCACTTACCAGCTACGCAAATAAATTCTTTCGCCTGCAGCGCAACCAGTTTCTCCTGGAACAAACATGCCCCACCACCCTTTATGCAATTGAGGTCATCGTCTACCTCATCCGCTCCATCGAACGCAACATCTAAAACGGTACCCTCAGGGAGCGCATCGAATGCGACAGGCGTCAAGCCAGCGTTGGCAACGAGCTGATTCGACTGGTATCCGGTTGGTACAAAGCCAGTGGACGAGGTATCTACGCCCAGCGCCTTGATGGCCTCGACCACGTAGACAATGGTGGTCCCGCTGCCAATTCCGACGAATTTAGGGTTTGGCGGGTAGTGTTTTGCTACAGCTTCTTTAGCGGCGTTCCGCTTTGCGTCTTCGATTGTGGACATATTGGAGGAGTGTGAGGTATAGAGAGCGTGTTGGTGTGGTCTATGCGGCAATTGAGGAGTATGCAGAAAGAGGCGGGGTAGCGGGAATGTGGCAGTCTGGAGGTGGGACGGAAGTAAATGGCGGGAGAGAGGGTTTGGAGTAGATATAAGGTATTTTAGAGGGGAAACTCGGGCACAAGTTTGAAGATTGTCTGCTTTTCCATATAACTGCGCTGAATGGATAGAATTGTGGAGAACAGTGGAGGCGGATGGAGAATGCCTGTTAAGACGATGTCAGAGAGAATGTACTATATGTAGTAGCTTTTACTTTTGCTCTTACCCGTGGCCATAGTATTTGGACGGGGATGCTTACAGGGCACGGAAGATGTTGCGTATTGGTATGGGTTTCATAGAGCTGGCTAGAGGGGTGAGTTGGTGGTCATGGCGGGGAAGGTTAGGAGTATTTTGAGCCAGAGCAGCGTGACAAAGCCAGCCGCATCTCCCCGAGGATGCTGTTAGCGGTCGAATGTTCCTGTGGTCAATGGCATTACTAATTCTTCAGGGTGTGAACATCATCAAAGAATCACCGTAGAATACTATTATAGGCATCAACTGGTTGTTGTATTGCCTCCTCAGTCATTGATATAGATACATACGCATGTAGTTACTGTAACTCCGTACATTGGCGGCGGTTGGGCATTGAGGCTCCGGGCCGACTTTGTTCCCTCCGGCGCTTGCTGAAGCCGATAAGATAGTTAACGGTAACTAAACCAGCAACGGGGCGGCTACAAAGCTGCAACGGTGAAAGACGTCCAGTGTCCAAACCCATATAACTATATAAATATATATCCAGGTAACTTGTTTTGCCTTCAACGACATAGCTCTCTGACACTAGTAGCAACTGGTGGATATAGCTAGCACCTATACCATCTCTGCCCTTGCTAGACATAGACCATTTCCGCTCCCTGATGACTGAATCTTTCCCTTCAAGCCTTGCGGGGCTCACATCAAAGGAGCGTAAATACGACCGCCAGCTGCGATTATGGGCCGCCAGTGGTCAGAAAGCTCTTGAAAACTCCAAAATTCTCTTGATTAACTCAGACGGCCCTCTGGATAACGAATATCCTGCTGTTCCTGGAGCCGTGGGCGTCGAGACGCTCAAGAACCTCGTGCTGCCTGGAGTTGGGGGCTTCACCATCGTTGATCCAGCCATAGTTACTGAGTCGGACCTGGGGGTAAACTTTTTCCTAGATGAGGGGAGTCTAGGGAAATCGAGGGCAAAGGAGACATGCAAATTTCTCCTGGAGCTGAACCCAGATGTCGAGGGAGACTCCTTGGATAAGGTGCGATTATCATAGTGGTAGTACATTAACGATGATCCAACTAAAAAACGAGAACTGACATTTGAGACAGCCGATTGAAGAGCTTCTAAAGGAAGAAAACTTTCTAAAACAATATTCACTCATAGTAATCACAGCGCCAATGAGACGTTCTATGCTCAAAACCATTTCTGCTGCCGCCAGACAACGCGTGATTCCCCTAATCTATACCCACTCGGTTGGCTTCTACTCTGGTTTTTCACTCCAACTTCCAACCGTATATCCCATCGTCGAAACACACCCAGATCCAAACTCCGTCCAGGATCTACGTTTAACCAACCCTTTCCCCGAATTAGTAGCAGCCACGGCAAAGATAGCTGATTTAGATAGCCTCGATGATCACGACCACGGCCATGTACCGTATTTACTCTTATTACTGCACTTCCTCGAGAAATGGAAGGCGACCCACGATGGAAACCTACCGCTGAGTTATAAAGACAAGTCAGCGTTCCGAGAGATGGTTCGCGATGGGGCGCGGACGAATAACTCCACGGGAGGGGAAGAGAACTTCGACGAAGCAGTAGCTGCGGTTTTAAAAAGCATAAATCCGTGGTCGCTGAAAAGCAACGTCAGGGAAATGTTTGACATGGAGCAGTGTAACAACCTCAACCCAAAGTCCGACAATTTCTGGATCATCGCATCCGCCATCAAGTCCTTCTACACTACCCATGGCGTACTCCCACTCCCCGGCTCACTTCCAGATATGAAAGCCCAATCGGCTGATTACATATCTCTACAAAACATCTACAAGTCAAAAGCACTCAAGGACCTTGAGGAAGTTGTCGGTAGCGTTCGAGCTCTTGAAGCCCAACTCAGGGGCGAATCACCACAACCTCCGATCCCAGAGAAGGAAATAGAAACATTCTGCAAGCATGCTTCTAGTGTCAAGGTCATCCGTGGCCGTGATATCCCCATCCTCGACTCGAATACGGACCCAATCACCCTCAAAGCCATCCGCCAAGCCTTCCAGCATCCGGACTCTCTCATGCCGATTTTCCTCACCCTGCAAATTCTCGACACCCTCGTCAGCGAGTACAGAGAAAAAGCCTCAGAACCGCAACCAGAACCCCCGTCATCTTCATCACCACCTTTCCTTGACCAGGCTGATAACTGGGCTGGGGCACAATCCAAACTCTTCGCACTCTTGGAGACGGATGGTTACACGCTTGATGACGATGTCAAGCTTCGTATCGCGAAGGCTATGCAAGAGACGCAGCGCGCGGGTGTGGGAGAGCTGCATAACATTTCCTCGCTGACGGGTGGTATGGTGGCGCAGGAGGCGCTGAAGGTGTTGACGAGACAGTACGTGCCACTGGATAATACATGTATCTTCGATGGGATTGGGAGTCGGGCGGAGATGTTTAGGCTGTAAGAAGCAATGGATTGGTTACTGAGATCCTGTTTTGCAGGAGGGGGGGTGTGAATGTGTGTGTGCGTGTGCGTGTGTGCATGTGTGGTTGGGGTCGGGATTGAATTCTAGTTTTGAAGATGGATTTGCTTGACGTTGACATATCGTTGTACTACGACGAAGCAGCGATATGATGATATGACGTATAACCATTCAATGAAAGATATTTTCAAACAAGAAAAGCATCCAGAATCTACTCAAATAATATACTCAACATACTCCACCACGATATCACTAAATACAAACTTCTTGCGGGTACTGCCATCCCTCTTGAAGAAGCTAGCTAGATTACAACAGCCAGCATCCAGCAGTTACACGTGACCCATCTCCAGTGACTGCAAACATGGCAAACACCGACGCATCCATTCCCAGAGCCGCCAGGGACACCGCGGTAACTTCCAGACATCGTTGCAACCTGGAAATATCCATATACTCAACAGCTCACTCTTGTTTGAGATCTTCGTGGTCATGGCTGACTTGTGATGCTTGGCTCTTCGTTGAAGTGACCTGCGCGTCGAAATCAAAAATGAAATCTTTACATTTCTGATAGATTCGCATTCAATCATTTACAGCTTATCTTGGCCCCCCTTTCGGCATTGATGGAGCTGTGGCAATTCCATTTTCGACCATAGCAGTATTGCTGAATCAAACACGGTCGTTTTCCCCGCATAGACGTTCACATTGTGTATACAGCAGGAAGGAGGGATAAAGGGAAACACACCCACAAAAAAAAAGAAAATAATTGACAGACAGTGCAGTGGACAGAGCAGCAATCAAGGGCCTCACCTCTCTCGTCTTCTTAGATTACCATGGCGCTTGCAACGGACATAAACTCAATGGCGGACGTTACTGCAGCCGTGATCACAACTGCAGCAGAGGCAGCCATACCGTCGACCTCTCTGGCTCCTTCCTCTGCGCTTTTCGTGAACCTCAGCGCTGTTAATTCCACGCTGTCCAAACTACCGTTCCTTTCCTCTACATCACAAGATCTTTTACTATATCCGCTTCGCGTCATTTACCAAGCTGAGGTCTTCATATTCATCACTGCTCCCCGCAGTGTTCTGCATTTCCTGGGACTGGAAGCAGCCGTGGCGAGCATGATAGAGAGCGCTGCTGGAGCTCTCGGTGGTGGAGCTAGTGTTGGGAGGGACGCGGCGGGCGCTACAGGGGCGGCAGTGGTAGCAGCTGCCGGAGCAGATGGGACAGGAGCAGCTGCTGATGCTGTGGTTGCATCGGGGTTCAGTCTTGGCGATTTGCTCCACAACACGAGGAAATTTGGTGGATTCTTTAGCTACATGACCAGCCGATGGTCCCTCGCATGCTTTGCGGTGGTGAGTCCTACATTGACTACTATACCCGGATGGGCCTCTGTTTCTGGAAGGGCACATTGAATTCGGCGGTATCAAATTTAGTGAGGTGGATTAACTGACGAGCGTGTTGCATTGAACAGGCACTTGCTTTGAACCGCGTTACTGTATACGGCTCCACGAGGCGCCATCTTTCTTTAAAGTGGCAAGTTCGATTGGCTCTGAGAATAATTCCCATCGTCCTGCTCACTGGCCAAATCATTACATTACTACAAGCCATCCGCTGTCAAACGTCTCCAGAATACCCACAAATACGATATGGAAAATCAGGAAAACGTTCTAGCTTGGACTACGGAGGCGAAGGTGGTCTCTTGTATTCTCTTTCATCGTTACTTTTACCCTGGCAGAATGATGAAGGCTCTTGCAATGCCGTCCATATGAACCGATTGCCCGGAACTAAAGAAATACCTCACGGCTCATTCTCGCTCCTGTGGCCCGTTTTCCTTCGTTTATGTCTCAACCAGTTTGTTGAAACACTATCGTGTGCATTGCAAGGACGTGGGGTTGCCACGGAGGCGGGGATGTCTATATTTGAACACTCTCTAGCATTTGCAGAAGCAGAAACGATGATAAGCCAGTCTGTCGGCCTCGGTCTCTTTGGCCTGTCCAAAGCTACTGGCCAGACATCCGCAAGCAACAGCACGAATTCCTCGTCCGCATCGCAGCTTCTTTCTAAAAGCCAAGTCATAGACAGGCTTAATGTTACCCCGGAGCTTCTGCTAATTGCACTGATTTCCTGTTGCAACAGTCTATCCTCGAATATCCTCGACGTTTTCGGCCGTCAGAACCAAGGCCGCCTCATTAACACAACATTCTGGGGTCTTTGTTTCATGGCCTCCATACTTCTAGGCTTTTTTGATGGTATGCCCTTGAGTAATGATATCATTCTCAAGTTCCCCACGGTATGTATTGTGGGATTCGTGCCCCATTTGATCATATTCGCTGGCATCTTGACCTGCCTTGCGATTTATGGACTGGCCTTAATTATAACTGCATTTTCGCTACCGTCTACTATGCCGGCTCCTACCTCGCTGCGTGAAAGATTCTCACTTGCGCATGCCAATATGCAAGGTGCGTCACAAATTCGAAATGTGCGCCTCAATCCAAGGGAAGACTTTTACACTGCCCTGGTTAGGATAGGTTATGCCTCCCTAGCAGCGGCAAGTGACGCCGTTTTTCTAAACGAAGGAAAGAGCGTAATGGTTAGAACAATGACTTGGCTGGAGGAGGATAGGCTTTCAGAAATTGAGACCTCAAGGAGCAACCGTGACGCTCGTAGACGTACCGCCCAACCGGTGGAGTTCCCTACTGGCGCCAATGATGCCTTTAACTTTGATATCCCCGAGCGTAAAGCTGAATGGGAAAGTGGATATTCGCGGGAAAAGAAAATTGAAAAACAAAAGGGAGCTCGTTCGATGGGGAGTCAAAATGCTCTTGGTGGGGTTGGGGCGTTCCAGGGAGCAAGCAGATGCTATCATGGCTTCACTTTTTTCCGAGGAATTTTCTTTCTTTTAGTAGGTTGGGCAGCGTTTTGGTTCGTAAGATCCCTGGATCTCATGGGTATTACTAGACGACCCAGGTGGTTGACAAAGCTGGGAGGCACTGCCCGCAAACGAGCTGTTCGAGGAACAACCGACAATCACAACTCACTTGACTTTTGGATTTTGACTGACCAAGGGGAGCTGAAACTCCCAGAAGACTACGAATACGATGTTGAAAAAGAAATGAGGAAGCGGGAGCTGGCAAACATTTCTCAATGGGGTGAAGCGGAGGAAAGCCGATTTGACAGGAAACTGTATAATTGGTGGAAGATCGGGGGATCGTGGGGCGATCGAGATGAAAGTGGAGACTATACACCCTCTCAGGATGATTGGGATGATACGACAAGCGTTGTTTCAATGTCGACGAATGCCGAATCGGAGTGGGAGGCATATGAGTCGGATGGTCGTCGGACACCAACGCAAAGCAGCCCGTACACGCTGGGGAACAATCAAGGCCACCTGTCTAATTCCAGCTCAACATCAAACACACCGCCCGACGAATCCCTTTTAGACATGGCTTCTCTTGCCCGCCTCCTCGACCCAAGGGATCAAGAGGCGAGGCACGAAGCTCGAGTGCTAGCCTCGCATCTGATGGCAGCTGATGAAGGCAAAATAATGACCCGCAGCCGATTTAAAAGCCAAACGGAACGCGACCGCGCGCGTGTTCTCACATCATCACGATATAACAGGACTCACGTACAAGGCCTCACATCAGCATCTCCTGGTTCGAATGAGAAGAAACGACCCACGCCGGAGGAAGAGGCGGAAATTCTCGAAAATCTCATACTATCGCGCCGACTAGGCCACGACTATTCGTCTGGCACCTATGTGCAACAACAATATCAACGACAACGAGAGCCGGAGTCTTGGAAAACCGGAGCGTCAGGTCTTGGTGCGGATGGACCGCAATGCGTTATCTGCCAGGCTGCGCCTAGGTCGATCATCATCTGGCCGTGCCGTTGTCTTTGCGTGTGTGAAGATTGCAGGGTTAGTCTTGCGATGAATAACTTTGGAAACTGCGTTACATGTAGGCGGGAGGTTTTTGGTTTTGTTAGATTATGGGTTCCTTAAAGGACAGTTCTTTTGCTTTACTCCCCTATTTCCAGCTCCATACGATGAGCCTTTAGAGGTTTAAAGAGTTTTACTTGTTCACTTCTTTGCACATATTCCATATTTCATCATTAGATTGTTGTTTTTAGTGAACAATACTACGTATTACCCGGCATCGCGTTGCAGTGCTTTCGAATCCCAATATATTGCTTGTTCCTCCTTGTACCACTACCTTCCGC
Source organism: Blastomyces gilchristii SLH14081 (assembly GCF_000003855.2). Taxonomy (NCBI): domain Eukaryota; kingdom Fungi; phylum Ascomycota; class Eurotiomycetes; order Onygenales; family Ajellomycetaceae; genus Blastomyces; species Blastomyces gilchristii. The sequence continues at coordinate 510,942 of NW_003101662.1, read as the reverse complement.
TGCATCTACCGACCAGTAAACCTTCAGTTTCGACGTTTTATTCTGCGTATAGTACAGTATATTCTGGCTCTGTTAATCGCTCTTAGTTAAATACAGAGAGTGCGTTGATTCTCACCCTTATCTTGGTATTTACTTTGCATATTGTGGCATCGGTGCATCTCTGTTGATTCATTTAGTATTTACTTGGGCGAAGAGAATTGCTTTGGGAGTTAATTCGATTGCCATGTGCCAAACCCTCGGCGAAATAGTCATAGAAGAAAGTCATGGATAGATAGATGGCTAGATGTTTTGTCCTTTTTAGTGCTCCCAAACCATCAACATTTTTTCAAACCACCACAAATGCGTCCATGTCAGATATATCACAGTGAGAAAACATGTCAGTTCCCGACTTTGGGATAGCCCAAGTAATCACTCCAGGAGCTGACTTGCTTTGACAGCTTATTTATTACCGTTCTTCTCAGTCTTCTGTGGAGGTAACTTTTTGCAAGAGTATCTCCTTCAGGATATATGAATCCTCTCATCCTTGCCTGACTTTGCCCCTCTTGTTCTGAGCAAATTATGTGATTCTCATATGCAATGATGCCATGCAGTCCCCTCTGTGTTGACTCTTGCCGCAATGCCTCGAGGGGCAATTGTCCGTTTTCAATCAGGCTACTTACTATTGGCTGATTGGAATCCTGCTTCCGCCTATATCTTCGTGAAATGGCTGGGTGGTATATCAGATGGTCGTCTCGTTCTCTCTCCCCAGCATCGATCTATAAATTTTGTCGTCTTTAAGATTTCTTCTTGTGTGTTGGGCGATTTGCTGGTTTACTACCGTCAATTATTAATCTCCTCTTTTGCTACCATGACACCATCTCTTGAAGAGCCCGTACACCCGCAATCACAGGGAGGCCCCCTTATTGCAAAGGAACCAACTCTGCTCTACGAGCCAGGCTGGACGGTTGTCGAAGACCATGAGAAGTACCCTTACGATGATCTTCTCCCTTCGTTTCCAAATATAAGCTGGGACCCTATCGGAAAGGTCCCGTATCATGATAAGGGAATTCTAGAGGATGAGAAGTTTAGCGGCCTTCTAGACGCTGCCACGGACATCTTCGACTATAATCCGAAAATCGGAACAGAGGTTCATGGTGTTAATCTCGCAAAACTCACGGACAATCAGCGAAATGCTCTTGCACGTCTAATAGCCATTCGTGGGGTGGTGTTTTTCCGGGCCCAGGATGATTTCGATATTGAGGCCCAAAGGGATCTAGGTCGATATTTTGGGACTCTTCATAGGGTGAATACTGCGTTTCAACTCAAGCTATGTAGTCATTAACTGACAACTATATGGCGATACAGCATGCTACAACAGCTGTACCTAAAAAGGCAGGGCTGGAGGACGTCCATGTGGTTTACACGGGAGACTACTCCGTCGATCAAAGAGCACTGTTCAGCCCAAGCTTTTTGTGGCATTCCGATGTAAGCCAAGCAATGAAAACCCATTATGATAATTAGCAAAGTAATTATTAATTTCCTTTTATAGGTGACCTATGAGGTTCAACCACCTTCATACACCTCCCTTAAGGTTCTCACGGGCCCTCCTCGTGGTGGTGGTGGGGATACGCTCTGGTCCTCTCAATATGCCGCATATGACGCTCTGTCACCACACATGCAAACATACCTGAAGGGCCTGACTGCTCTTCATTCAGCGGATATGCAGGCAGATGGATCGAGGGCTGCTGGCCGTCCCGTCCGCCGCGAGCCAATTACAACTAAACACCCACTCATACGCACTAATCCAGTAACGGGCTGGAACTCACTCTTCTTCAATCCCGGGTTTATTACCAAAATTGTTGGGGTGCCCAAGCTAGAAAGTGATGCAATCATTAATTACCTCAGCAGCGTTGTTGTTACGACGCAAGAACTACATGCCCGTTTCCAGTGGGGGAAGAATGATGTTGCGTTCTGGGATAATCGTTCAACGGTACGCTTCTCTGTGTCACTATATATCTATGACCTGCTCGAACTACTTTCTGACTTGAAACCAAAGAATCACACGGCGTCGTATGGTTTCACCCCCCATCGTCGTCATGCTGTTCGTGTTGCATGACATGCAGAACGCCCAAGTTTTGTTCCATCAGGCAAGTCTCAAGAGGAAGAATTGGCTGTTAAATATAACATTCCTCTTGTCAACAAGGATGGATCCTGCCAATCGAACTACAATGACTGAGGTGTCTAGTTGGCTCGATTAACTGAAATTTTTCTACTTTGCATTTTCATTCTCTGTGGGATTTATTCCCCCATGTTATTGCTTGGTCTATTCGATTATACTCAGTAGAGGTGCTCCTTGCTTTTCACTCAGTGTCTTTTATACATTTGGTATAATTGATGACATATAATTTCATTGAATCTGGCGAGTGTTATTTCTGGTCTATCACACGTCTACGGTACATACTGGCTGCCTTTATATTACCCAGGAATTTGCTTGTTCCTGGGATACACCAGCCCTTGAATATATTCTGATTAGCATAGGGGTAGAGAAAGGGAGGAAACATTGTTTCATTCAATACTCCGCAAGGGACCAGAGCAAAAGGGACCGTACTTATGGTCACGTGAGGCCCCCTATTTTAACGTCCTCTATGTTGACCTCCCCATTTGAGCCCATCTCTGTGTGATATTTTGGGTGATATCATGCAAGATGATGGTGGTATTACCTTGAACCGTGAAGTCAATAGTGATATGAATCTAGACTGACCTAGCCATCTTAAATGAATCAAGGGAAGGAAAAGGGTCCGTATTGCTAGAATTATCTATCGGCAATGTCTTCGTCACCAGAACCATCTATTCTCGAATATGCACGGTTCCACGATGTTGCGATAAACAGCATACCAAACCCCCTCCTTTTGGCCCCACCGGAGATCGAAGACATAGATCTGTCTCTTTGCGATATATCAAACCATCCTTCTATTGACTTGGAAGATATCCATCGAGAAATACAGACCAAAACAAGAGAAAAGCTTGATGCTAACTGGGCCAGTGCACCTTTGCTATCCTCCATTATTAAACTATCCATCGATGAAAGACCAACAGGCAATCATTACCATTATGAGGAAATCGACTGTTCAACAGACTCTCGTCGAATTCGGGATATGAAACTGGAAGCCCCTGTCCTACAAACTGATCACGAGAGGGACATGCGAGCGTTTCGGCGGGGAATTTCACTCGATTACGTGCAGATAGATGTAGCTCTGGAATACCTTGATGATGAGAATGACGAAAGCTTGAAGTTCCCGAGTAGTTTCTGGAGCCAGGGAAAGCGTTTATGGCGTACGGCTCAGGGGGAGAGGTTGAGCTGTATGAAAGACAGCTTGCTTCTTATGCAAGGGATCAAGAGTGAGGTTGTGGCCTCTGCAGATGGGCATGTCGATGACTGGTTGAACGACGGAATTATCTTCTGCGGCAAGGTTAGTCGTCTGTTGTACTAATTTAGAAGAATAAAACCATCTAACTGGTAACCAGAAAAAAGATAGAGCTCCCCTAACACCAATTTTGTTGCCTAGGGATCCAACTCCCGTACCATTTCTCCCATCGTCTCCCTGTCTGGAAATGGAAATATTACCGAATCCCGAAACGCCACCAATGGCGGAAGAGCTGGATATAGAAAAGATTGAAGGTATCCTTGTACCTACTTGCGACCAAATCGTGACTGATTTTCTTTCAGGCCCTGATGACGTTGGAAATCTAGAGCCACGAGCGGGTGGATCTAACAAACCATCACCTAATTTTGAAGATCCGACATCATCGCCCAATGTCCAGAAGAGAATACTAGATTTGAAAGTTGAGCCTCCTATTACCCCGCCGGTATCAACTAAGAAGCGGCCAGCTGAGGATGACGAGAATATCCTAAAATACATGGCCCGAACCGGCATCGTCCCTGAAATTACTTCACAAGATGCCATGGAAATTGAATCTGTCGACCTCGTCGAAGACGATCTGGCGGAAGTCGTTAATGCAGCAAAGAGAAAAGCGGAGGACGAACTTAATGCAGAACGCATCAGGGGCATTAGTACAATGACGCGATGCAAGGTGCCCCTTCTTAGGCCACCGATCATAATCCCGCCGTGGCCAGGAGTGGCCGGCCTCTCGGAGTCTGAGTTGAAAGGTCTGTATAGGTCCTTTATTTCCGAAATTAAAACGGAAGCCTTAGCTGGGTTACGCTATTCCATTGGTGCTGCTGACAGGAAAAATGATCTCAAATGGCAGCCATTTGAAATGGAAGTACGGACACTGGAGATCAGTGAAAACATGACTCCTGAGGATTCCTCGAGTGGGCTTCTCCGTGAGATTGGTCGTCATATAAGCGGTTCGAAAATTGAACACGAAACTCCTCAGGTAGTTTGTCATAATGAGTTTCGCCTTTCAAGTTTGGATGACGATGAAGAACTTTCGCCGCGAACGGTCTATGGAGAGGTAGGGTCGGTTCCTCCACTACAAAGAAAGGGATGTGAGCATGGTGCTGGAAAGGATGAAGGGAAAGGGGTTAGCTGGGGATACTCGCCTCCAGACAAGAAACAAGGGATTAAAAATATAGTAGCAAATCCCAAGGCTACGAATCTTGGAGCTAAGGTCAAATCTGCGGAAGCCACACTCGTTGGCTCAGGCATGTCGTCCATGTTTTCCCCCTTGGACTCACTTTCCAACTTTATGGAGGTACGTGGTCAAAGGACTACGGCTTCTAGCTCGGATAGATATCCATACTTCGTCCGCCCAGAACTACCTGATCCACCGGCTTTGGCACAGAGTGACCGGCATCCTAAGATTAGCACGCAAATTCCAGAGAGGGCAACTGAGTCAAATGTTACAACCATATCACTCCCGCTGTTGGCACCTCCCAGCACCACCCGGCCACAAGGTGTCCTGACATTTGTTTTATCTACCTCCCTTCTACGGACACATCGTGCTGTAATCTATAATCTTGAATCTCTATCCCCAGCATGCAATCTGATTTTCCGTGATGACAATACTTTACCAAACTTGTATCCGGCTGGTACCAGGGCTGAGAGTTTCCACCAGACGCGATTGATACGAATTCAGAAATTTCCCAATAGTCCAGAGAATAACCAAGGACGGGAAGCGGATATATCATTTTCCCCTACCGCAGGTGCTATCCTAACCACAACTCAAGAAATAACCCAGAAATACCTGCCGGGCCAGCAACCAAGCGGCCAGGGAATCGCACAAGAACTGAACTATCCAGTTCGTCGGCGCATTTCCGATATTTGTCTTCTGTACGAGGAATTATATGTGTTCATTTGCATCCCTATCATTACTCCAAATAAGAGTAGCTCGATAGTGCCGCATGCGGATATGGAATTGGACAACAGAGCAGTTCAAGCTATCGAATCACTGAGGACCTTTTGCGAATCACTCGGCTATTTTTCAAGAATAAACGTCCTTCCCGTCATGAACGGTGCGAGCAACATAACAAACTGGCTAGTTAGTCTTGCGAATAAACATTACACTATGACTCCATGGTCCACCTCCGATGTTGCCCATGAGCTTATCCGGCCGGGAAACGTTCCTTTCCCGGCAGATCCCTCACCCAGCGAGGATTTCCTCCGGCAATCTGGTTTAAATACCTTTGCAGCACAAATGGTCCTATTACATCATTATAAGGATGGCGATGATGACGGTGTATTACACTCTTCCGGTGGTCATCCCACCCGAGGAGCTCAAAGTCCACAAGCTGCACTTTCCCGCTTCGTTTGTATGAACCCTTTTGACCGACAGCGTATCTTTACTCCAATTCTAGGGAAACGTGTGGTCGAACGTGTGGAACGAAGACTCGCTGTTGAGGAGGGGTGAATATAGGGGCAGAATCTTCTGGGCAGACCTACTTGCGGTAATATATATTACTAGAACTGCACTATGTTAAAGCTCTTTTATGTTGCCATTTTCTCCATATTTTGTTTGTTTTAAATAATTTACAAAAGGGTCTATGTCATTGTTATCCCATACCCATACTTAATTGTTGCAATTCTCATAATTCTTTTCGGGAGGCTACATGTGACAATTCGCTGCGGAAGTGCTCGTGGTGAAGCTGGCATCCACAACTAGAAGATAGGGGTAAAATCTCACGGTGTTCAGAAACTCGCTCCTAAGAAAACAATGAGATTTCCTGCGTGTTTCGCAGTGTCAACCTAACATGGGACCCCGAACCTAAGACAAGAAAGGAAAAGCAGGGATTATAAGCGAGTAGGAAGAAAATTTAGAAACAAAAGCAATAAAGTAATAACAAGACCACATCGAAGGGTGACAATTGCAAAAAGGGTTTTCTATCAACCCGCCCGGGAATGCATCGAAATGGGAAGAAAGCAAACGAGGCGCGAGTGGACAATAGGATAAAATTTGCAGTTGATTTTGTTTCCCCTTAGTGCCCACCTCAGAATCCGCTGACAAGGATGAAACCTTCTATAGGCTCCTGTTCGGTTTTCTGTCCGCCCATCTGACACACGTCGCTGATTTACCAAATGATTGTTCGACACCTCCACACAGAGAGATTCTCTGTTCCCAACTGTCCCTTAAAGGACTTCCCTGCTTCGGACGGCTGGCTGGCCCTGGTGGAATGAACATCGTGGTGTCCCGTTTCGGCAGCGGATTGGCATCTGCTTCTGATCTTTGGTTGAGTTTCGGTGTAGAGGGGTATTCACGGTGCCTAGGTTCAGTCAAAGAAATACCGCCTCCGATTGTATCCGCCGCATCCTGCACCTCCTCCGACGGGGAATCTGAGGATTTGGTAACCTTCAGGTCTAGGATTTGCGAGGCCTTATTGTTACGCTCATCCGCTGCTTTCTCACGATATTGGAGACTCATAATCCTGGATACCGGCCCACTCCGTGAGAGGAGCTTATCCACAGTCCCTTCTTCCGGTGGAGCTGGCGGGGGAGGAACATTCACAGCAGGACCCAGACCGAACATCAATTGCCCTTGCTTGGGACCTGGTGATGGGTCTTTCGCATTTGGGTCATCCGTAAAGGCATTGACAGGTCCAGCGCGGACAGGCGGTGGAGGGGGCCGTTTTTCTGGCTTTAGGGGAAACCAATCCGGGTTCGGGTACGTGTCCTTTTCGCCAGATTGAAGGCGAGAGAGCGGCGTCTTTAGTATTGAATCCTCTTCTTTGCCGGCCGATGGGTTGATGCTTGGAGATGCTGGAATAAGCTGTGGAGGAGGGACGGCGGCAGCAAGCACAGTTCGGTCTGCTCCTTCTTCCTCGAAGTCGTTATCACGGGCTCTCATACGAAACTTCGTCGGTTGACAGCCTAATGTTCCGGAGTTGCATGATTTTCCCGAGCTTTGACCAAATGGGGGTTCCTTTGGCGGCATGAGTGGATTGCGACGAATGAGTATGGGATACCCATTGTCCTTTGCGTCTTCATCTTGCCATTGCACTTGTATGGCTTCTGGTATCTCAACTTTTCCTGAAGAATCGTCTGTGGCAATGGCGACAATGGGAGCGGTAGCATCTTGGATATCTCGACGGAAGCGAAGAGGTCCGATCGGTGAGAGATCTCCTTGATTAGCCCTAGTATCGGAAGTGATTGGAGAGCCGGGACTGGCCTGAACGGTTCTCAGAAGTGTCAGGGCCAAAATAGCCAACAGTTCTGTCCGAGGAATCATTTTCCAAGAGAGATATAACACCTTAAAAGTTCAATAGGATGCTTATTGCTCTGTTGGAAATGGAATGAACTCTAGGATGATTAGAATCAAACAACATGGGGACGTTTGTTCGATTTTATCTGTGGTGAGAAAGTTTAGGGGAAATGAAAATATATATATCACCATGTTATGATATGCCCAGAAACAATAGAGCCAGTAGGAACAAAGAAGATGGGTCAATTTCAGCGTAGTTCACCTTAAAATCTTGAGATGTAAGGCAAGCTCAATGTGAAACCTATAAACGGCATGCAATACTAGGATGCTTGTGAAATTAATATCTCAGAATATTACGCAAATAAACAAAGCTCTAAGAGTGTGGCACAGTAATTGCTGTGAACAAATTAGCAAGAACAATACAAATGCAAGTAATATCCCCTGCAGAAAGCAGAGTGGAACAAAGACTGCATTCAGCATGTTTGACATGCCAATCCCTGGGATCGGATCAGCCAGTTAAATTTGTTGTACCTGCCATCCCTAAGTTCAAAGGTCTTTTGAGGGTTTTGATATTATTCTGCTGCATTCTGATAGAAACCGTAAGCTGCAATTTCAACTGTAAACTGACGCCTGGAGCCTGGCGAGCAGATCATGCCCAAAGGAAGCTAGGGCTAGGAAACTTAATTTCAACTGCAAGCGTCTTCTGGCGGCAAGGCACTCTGGCGGCGCTTATGGCGCTTCATGCCCAAACCCAGTATCTGTATGGCAGCTGCATATACTTCCAGGTGGATTGGCCATTACATATCCCCCCATTCGTAATAATAGAACGGAAATGGCGGAGCTCGAGGACACCAGAAAAATCACGGGAATTTCTTCGGTTATAACTTACCCATTCGTCTAGGATAATTTGGGAGCGTATCGAAAAAGGTCATCCAACAGTATACATCCGCGGCATCTAGCCTTTGTGTGCAGGACGCATCCCATGTTCCATAGAACAGTTCTTCCGCGCCGCACACACAGTATGTTATGGAAATGATTAATTCGAGAATATTTCTTGGAAAAACGTTTGTACTCCCCCCCGTTTTGTTTCCTGGACATATGAAAGGAGTACTGCGCCTCTATTCTATGGGCTGCATGGTTAGCTTAGCATGATAGAGACCATGTGCAGCGACTTTTGGAAGTTGGATCAGTCACGGAAAGCTGTTGATGAATTTCTCTGGCTCAGTTGTGCCATTCGTTACCGATTTCCGGAGTAAAGTAGGAGGCTCAAGTATGAATTGTCTCCTCAGTAATGGCCGAGTTGCACTCTCATATATTTTCCTAATTTCCAAAGTGATGATGGACAAAGTGGTAGCAAAAGAGGGGATGAGAGGAGATCGTGATGTTTAAATTATGCTTTAGTAAACAGATGTAAGGAAATACAATAACATATAAAACACTACTAATACGATGGGCTAGAACGTATTCAAACAGATAATTCACAAGTGGGAAAGGGAGGGTCGGTGGGTGCGGCGCAGCTCAAAAAGAAAGCCAGATAGAGCGATGTGCAGGTGATTAGTAACTGCGCTTTTAAGCACCAGTTATGGTGTGGTGTTTCGAGGGCGCTGCAACAACATCCGGCCTTTCGTCGCATAATCTGTTTCTGGCTCCCTTCCACTCCCATGATATATCTCTTGATATATAAGTTTCCCTCCTGTAATCGATCGGTTGTTTCCCGAATTTCATGATATTACATAATGTACAGGCTCAGATTCTCAAGAATGAATGGTTCATTCAACATGGTATTATGACTCGTTGATTTTTGCAAGAATCCTATAGACGTGTGTCTCACATTAGCAGCGATTTTGATGGGCAGATAGGTGCACGTATAACGTACTCAGAATCTCTGAAGAGGCAATACTCTTCATCGCCGATCTTAACGGGGCTGCCTCCATACTATAAGGAGAGAAGAGGGATTCATTAGTCATTGTACACCCACGGATTCGTAAATCCTTTATAGTTTCCATCCCAAGTGCCAAATCTACACAATTCCAGACCGCGCAACTATTCTACTCCGAACATTGATGGTTTGTGGGGAGTGTGACATACCTGAGGAATCAGAACCTTGTCACCAACAGCCACACCCATTGAAATTCTGTTGCCCTTCTTGTCAAGAGCACCTGGTCCTACAGCCAAAACCTTGCCCTGGTTCAGTTCTTTGACGGAGCTCTCGGGAAGGAAGATGCCAGAAGCAGTTTTGGCCTCGGCCTTTATTCTTTGAACGAGGACACGGTCCAAGAGGGGAGCGAGGCTCTTAACGCTGCGGAGAGCCTGGTTGTCATTACGATTCCGTCAGCAATGCACAATAATTATGACGCGTGATAATGGGGACAAGGGGGTAGGTTCGGAGTAGAAATGGTGGCCCAGATTTTGAAATGGTTCGAATCCGGGGAATTGATAGCGTACCATTTTGAGGGCTGAGGTATAGTATGGAGTAGGGGAATAGAATTGAAATAGTTGTTAAAGAGGCGTAGAGGCGGTAAGGGAATCAACAAGGGGCCGTGGAGAAATATACAATGCAGGTGAAAGAAGGAGAGAATTGAGTCTCGCTGTTCAACTTTTTTTTCTGCTGAGAAATTTCCAGAACTAACGCCAAGACTTGCAGCAGGAGCTCGAAGCCAAATATGGTATAGCGCACTCTCCTGCAAACAACGCAAACTTCCCCGGATTTTCATTAACGTGCTTTAACACGGAATTTCTACCGCGGTATCAACTGCCAATGGACATTTAAGAATTGTTCAATGTCCATGGGGAAAATTCATTTTATATTTCATTGTATGGTCCATTTGGTTACGAAAACAACGCCTAGATAGCCCAAATCAAACAGGAGAAAGCCTATATAAAGCAAGGACAATATCATCCAACCCAGGAAATATCAGCCTTCAAATAAAAAAGCATCAAGCAATTTAACTCTTGGTGGACCTTTGTTACCACCTTCGCCCACCCTTCCCTCTAACAAATCCACCACCCCTTTGCTCGTATCCGCCGTATCCCATCTGCGGCTGGCCTCCGCCTGGTACACCAAACGGTTGTCCGGGACCTGGTCCACCAAAACCTGGCTGGCCACCCGGCGGACCGCTAGGACCACCCGGGCCCGGACCCGGACCGGGCCCAGGCTGGCCTCCTCCCATCATTGCCTGTGCATGCTGCATGAAAGTCATCGGATCCATTGAGGCAGGATCCAGTCCCTGCGCCATCATGCTCGTAAACATTCCTTGCATCATTTCCTGCGACATGTCACCCATACCAGGAGGCATTCCTGGTATTGCATTGGGAGGAGGACCGGTGGCTTGCGGTGGTCCTGGGCCCGGGCCTGGAGTACCTCCACCAGGCACTATATTTGGAGTCCCTGGACCTGGGCCTGGGTTTGGACCTGGTATTCCAGGTAGACCGCCACCTAGGAATGCGTGCATTTCCTCCATTTGTTTTTTCTGGTCAACGATGTCCTTTCGTAATGTCTGCTGTTTCAAACAGTAACTCGCCCAAGTAAATTCGTCAAAACCATAGTTGAAATAGTCGGTCATGTCTGATCCCGGCCTGCGCCATGGTTTGTCATTTTCTGTGGGGAAATCGGCATCTAAATCGGTGGAGAGAATAGGTTTGTTGGTAGTAGGGTGGACGGGGTTTGCGTTGATATCTATAGTTGATGTATGTTGAGCAGGGTAAGCTGAACCTGGTTTTTGAGGGGCTACTGGCTTCGCGGCTGTGGCGTGAGGGAGAGTGGGTGTTTCAACTTTTGGGGCGATAGATGGAGTAGAAGGTTTAGGTGCGCTTGTTGCTTCCACCGACGAAGGTCGTAGAGATTCGTTTCGAAGGATAGAATGTCGGGAAGGTTGCCTGTGTTTTTATTGTCAGCGCGTGCCATAAAACGTTAAACAGTTAATTCGAACTGAGTACTGACTCAATTACGGCGTCCGGAGGGGCCTCCGTTATGATTTTAAAGTCATCCTACTACACAGTTAGTGTTTCCGAACAACGAAAACTTCAGTTTGCTTGAGACTAACATCATCTTCCTCCTCCTCTTCTTCCTCCTCCTCTACCTCTTGTTCTTCCTCCTGTGCCTTGTTCTCTGCCTCGGCTAGCTTTGCTCCGCCAGAATGTGCGTCAGCGTCTTTGGATGCCTCAGTGGAAGGTGCAATATATGTGGGATCGTAGAGTTCGTCATCGTCCTCCTCCATCATCGTCGCCATGAGGCCGGAGAGAGGAAACTTCAGGGAGATGCCGCGACACGATTCTTGCGACTCAGGTCGGTATTTTAGCTTCGCCTGCAAATAGCTAAATTGGACATCAGACAAAAGACTAGTGTAATCGCGAAATGGAAAAAGACAAGCTTAATTTACCAAGTGAAGTGTTCAACGAATTGAAAATATAGGAATATATAAACGTATCAGAACACATAAAGTGGAGCAGCGATCAAGCTTGTGCACCATCTCCAACAGCCCCAATCGCAAGCAGAGCTGGCGGAGATAGCATATATATCACGTGATATATATATTTCACTTTCGAACACAAAGTTCGCAACAACCAACTTCAGATTAGAGGGTCGAAAATCCGATGCTAGCTGGCGATAAGTTCTGTCTACATTTTCCTGTACAAGATGCCACCGTCTTCAGACCCTCAAAGTCGAACGTCGACTCCCCGTTCGTTTATGAATCAGACCGCCTCCGCCGAAGACCTGCTAAAGTCGCAAACTGTTGGCCTGGTTCACCTCTCTGACTTCCGGAAAAGGCGAGCTGAGGTTCTCGAACAGAAGGAAAGAGAGGCTCATGATAAATCTTTTGGGAGATTTGCTCAAGGGAACTCTAGGAGCGCGACACCTTCCGGTGGAGAAACAACGGATGGGTACGTTGATACTGCCCTGTGCAGCCAAGGCCGATTTACAATCTTTAGTGTAGCTAATAGGCAAAGAACAGTGCACTGACGCCCCAAAATGGGTCTGCGCGACAACCACCCAAGAAAAAGAAGAAGAAGAAGCTAGGACATCTCTCGAAAAGCAAATTATCATTTGGCGATGATGACGGGGAGGATGCTCTAGAGGCTTCTGGCACTCCATCTGCGGATGGTAGCGATAGGAACTCCCCATCGAAAACTCCCGCAGAAGACAACCCAAATCCCCCCGCACGACGCATCGCGCCCAATCCTAACCTATCTGCTCCCCCCCCCAAAGTTATCACAAAGTCTGCTCTGGAGGCCGAAGCGCAAACCCGAGACGCCCTCCGACGTGAATTCTTAGCTCTGCAGGAGAAGGTTAAAGCGACTGAGATATTGATCCCGTTTGTGTTTTACGACGGGACGAATATTCCTGCTGGGACAGTGAAATTGAAGAAAGGCGATCCGATATGGGTCTTTCTTGAACGGTGTCGGAAAGTAGGCGCAGAATTGGGCATTGGCGGTGCTGGCGGGGGTGGGAGGAGTGGAAGAGGTCGTAGGGACAATCGTAGGGAATGGGCAAGGGTTGGTGTAGATGATTTGATGTGCGTTAGAGGGAACGTAATCATTCCACACGTATGTCCACAATACCCATCCTGCTTTCTTGTGTCTTCCATCTGGTGCCTTCCACTTAATCGCATGACGACGCCTTCGCTGACTCACTATTCCCAGCATTATGAGCTTTATTATTTTATTGCGAACCGAGTCCCAAGTTTCACCAATGCGGGAGGGCTGCTCTTCGACTACTCAAATACGGCGCCGCCGCAGTCGAGCGATGATCCAGAATCAGAACCCACCCTTGAAGGTGCGGATATGGAACCAGCCTTGACGAAAGTAGTGGACCGCAGATGGTTTGAAAGAAACAAGCACATCTTCCCCGCTAGCCTCTGGAGAGAATACGAGCCGGGAGAGGAATTTGTGGAAAAGATGGGAAGTATTAGGAGGGATAACAAAGGAAATGCTTTCTTTTTCTAAGCTATTACTATTCCCGGCGTTTTAACAGGCGGTTGGATATATCTGTATGAGCACGGGCGTTCGATGGTTCTGATAAACGGATTGGCGTATTCCAATTCATATATTTTTTTATTGTCCGTTTCATCCCAGCAAGTATCACATCTATTTCGGGCACGAATAATTTCTTTCTCGCCATGCTAATAGAGTCCTGTCGCCCCTGAAATCTATATATGCGGCTCAGCGCAGCTCAACCTTGGAAGCATGATAGTTTCCTAATCCGGTAATCCACCTCCATCTCCCGACTTCAATGTTTCTTCAACACCCACTTCACTTCATCGATTTTAGATATACAAAGCTCAGTGTTTTTCATAGGTTGAGCGGGTCTTTGGGGGTGTCATAGCCTCATGGTTCTGTTTGGTTTCTGTCATGGCTCAAGCATTGGACTTTTGTCTCCGATGCAACTCTCTAAAGTGCAGAGTAACCCTAAGTGAAAGGGCAGTGGTCACTACGTGCTCGTTCGTACCCTCTTCCTTGGATAAGATTTAAAGGGTATGCAATTAACCGTTTATCTGGTTAGACATATTTTCTGTCTGCAGTGTGCCGACCACCTTGGGCTCTCACGACCAACAACATCCGAGCGGCAATGCCCTGCCTGCAATGCCAGTCTTGCCAACCCTGACGATGTAGTCTCCACTGTTCTCACCCCTAGCGAAGATTACAAAACCAGCGTGCTGAGTGGACTTGATCCCCATACCATTATGGAGTGCGCTGGGCGTGCTTTGGCGTTCTGGACATATCAGTCTGCCCAAGAAATGTATGCCTGACACATTGTATGTTGATAGCAGGCGGGATCTGACGTAAAACAGCTTTTATCAGGAATATCTCGGCAAAAGTTTGACCGAGAAATATGGTGCACTAAACCAACAGATGGACAAGGTTATTCATGACGCGAATTCAGAAATATCAAATCTCCAAAACCGCATATCAGGTATTTCCCCCTCTTTAACCAAGTCTTTCTTGAACAACCGCTAATGTATACTACGATCTATGTAGAGATGCAAATGAACCAGGAGCAGCTCCAGAAGAAGAACCACGAGTTAGTGGAGATATATCGAGAAAAATGCAAGAAGCATGCTCAAATATCGAACCTCTACAACCTTCTTAAAAGCCGGGCAATGAGGTCCCAGATCCAAACAGCAGCGTCAGATTCCGTGACCCAGGTGCTTGAGTCCTTAGGTGGCGCTCCCAAATCCCACTCGAGCACGGAGGACTTGTTCCGCCCCGTAACCTCCCTGGCGCCATCTCCTCGACGTAGTCCTGTGAGATATCCAGCAACAAACATAGGAATCGAACAGCTGCACCGTCATCAAAGAAGTGGGAGTGGAAGTGGTTCAAAAAATCGCGTAGATTCTGCGATGCCTCCTCCTAGTGGCCTACCGCCGTCTTTTCGAACTGGTAGGTGTAGATGTTTTGTCCACTTATATGGCGTAGCTTGTGCTAATATCTTCTAGCCACATTGCCACCAGTTACACCACAACATCGAACCAGGCTCCCTGGGCCTCTACCTTCGACCCAGAGGTCTGAATTCCCGGAGCGTCAACAGAACGGCTATACAACTCACAATCAGATTTTTCCAGTCCCGCAGCGTTTCGCGCCCGAAGGAGTTGATAGTAGATTTTCTCATAGTAGCTCTAGTAACTATGGCCTAAGCGCAGGGATAAAAATTGGCCGTCCATCTGATCACGCTGCCTCTAGTTCTAATCCGCCATCCAACCTTTTTGGGGTGGGAAGCCATATGGGAAATGGTAACCCCCGATGATAAAACTAATATATAAACATGAATACCTTCTCCTTACATCAGTACGTTTGATTGATAGTATGATGCATACATAGCTTTATCGGAGGAGGAAGAACTCACCACCCACCCTTTTTTTTTTGTGCAGTTAACGTTTCAAGGGAAGCATAAAAAATATGGTTCTAGGAGGCTAGAGATATGATAATTTCATAACATTTATGGGAAATACTTCATTATATCCATTTGAGCTGCTTTCCCAATCGACCTTCCAAACCTCTATGCCTAACAAACGCCCCTTAACACTAGCATTTGGAGGCAGTGATCGCAATCGCGCCATTTCCGAACTGCCAACGTAGGTTGGGGATCCCCCTATCATAAACAACTAAAATATACAAAATGGGGCTTGCAAGGAAGAAAATTACCCACATAGCAAGCATACTGCGCTCAAAAAGGCAAATCTTGGTCCACTTCATTAAAATATATAATTATTTAATTATTTATTGTTATTCACCATCCATTCGTTATCCCGTGACCACCTATACCCAAGGGCCCCAAAACAAGTTCCTGGACCTCTTCTCGAACACCACCCACCCTGCCCGCAACACCAAGGATGGCCGTCTCCACATCCCCGAGTGTTGCGGCAAGCTCACTCGCTCTGGTCGCGGACGCATGGGATGGGGCTCCACCATCCCTGCTCCGAGAAGATAAGTCATTAATCTGCTGCGCAAGTGACGCCTCGACGCCGCGAAGGTACTCTTCGATCTCTTTCAGACTCTTCCTGTATTTTTGAACGACAACATCCATGTCATCGGCGCGCTGGGAGAAGTAATCGACCAGATTAGTCGGGCCGCCTGTGGCGCCTAGGCTGGAGTCCGCTTCCGCATCCTCAGGGAGGGCGAGCATGTGGCGCGCGCTGAGCCCGGAGCGTATAGAGCGGCCTGGTAGAGACTGGGATTGTTGGCTTGGTGCTAGCCATCTGTCTGCGGCTGTGGGTTGGTATTGGAGGGGCAGGAGGAGATTGTCAAGGGCGCGGAAGGCAAGCTTAGCCTCCCCGGCATCCCGTGTTACGAGGTTGCGGGCATTTTCAATGCCCCTGGCGTCGGTTTCTAGGGCTTCTTGGAGGGTGTCCAGTTTTCCCTGGACGAACTCCACATCGTTAGGCACTAGGGCGCCTTGTGAAGAGATAGTGGGGAGGATGTCGGAAACTTCGTTGCACATGCGGATTTGGTTGAGGATGAAGGTGTCAATGGTTTCGATTTCCTTTTTTAATTCATCTGTACAGCTTTCGAATTTGGTTGTAGGGACGAGGTTTGAGACGTCAATTTTGACGCCTTGCACTGTTGAGCCTCCTGGCCTCTGTTCTACTTGTGTTGTCGTATTTCGGTTTCCGAATAACGAGAGCGATGGTCCTTGCTGTGGTTGTGGCTGCTGTTGCTGTTGGGGCTGACTAGCACCACTTATGAAAAAATATACAGGCTTTAGTAAATATACAAAACACACAGGAGCACGAGTGAAGGGCTAAAACTACTCACAATAAACCTCCAGCAGACGTCGAGGTGGTGGCTGTGGCTTGCCCAAGTCCGCCAAAAAGCGATCCGCCGGATTGCGGTTGAGAAGTAGACGTAGCTGCACCAAAGAGAGAACCCCCTGTGGGCTTTTGCTGTGTAGCACCAAACAACCCTCCTGATTGTTGAGTTTGTTGTTGTTGCTGCTGCTGCTGGGTGCCAGCCCCAAAAAGCGATCCTCCACTTTGTAGTTGTGTACTTCCGAAGAGGTTCCCAGAAGCTGGCTGTGTTTGCTGAGAAGTTCCTCCAAATATGCTTCCTCCAGCTGGTTTCTGTTGCTGTTGGTTCTGTGCGCCTAGACCTGAAAAAAGTCCTCCCGACTGTGGTTGTTGCGTGGTGGTGGCAGCAGCGCCAAATAAACTACCGCCGGTGGTGGCTGCGGGTGCGGTCGATGTCGTATTTGCTCCGCTATTGAAAGAATTTGAAAGTAAGTTGCAAGCATTCTCAATTCACCAAGTTCTGTCCCCCCTTCTGCCTCCTCTCGTTCCAATTGGGTGGTGCGATCCACCATCTGCGACATGGACAGAAACCTTCGTCCACGAACACACCTAAGGCGATAGTTCTAACCACCACAAACGGGTATGGATAGGTAACAAGAGTATCCGTAGGAACAGAAGGGGAGAAAAATAGTATAAGTCTTACTTACAACAAAGAGTTGGCAGAAGATGTATTGACGGTCAACCCTCCCAAGGAGGGTGCAGAAGTTCGCGCCGAGAACATGACCGACCAACTGGTAAATCAAACGGAGAATAGCTCACTAGAAAGGAAGAAAAGGAATGAGGCTGGTCCCTCTTAAAGAGCGATGTGATAAGGGCAAAGCAGAGGACCGAAGAGTTGCTGCATCCATAAACAGCGAGTGATGCAAGCTGTTTGTGTTCGCCAAAAAGCTGTCCCAGGCGCGGGAGGTGGAAAGTTTTCCCGAGGCGCGCGCTTGGGCCAAGGATCCAAGCGCACCAACCAACCTTAACAATATGCGAGGTCCGTATATAAATAGGTGAAGGTCTGTTTAATTCATGGCGGGACGGACAGGGATCGACAAAATCAAAGTTGTATTTGGGATGTTTAGATACATTTTCTGTTGGGATTGCATTTGGCCTGGAGTTGGCCTGCATTTCATCTACACTATCCTATCCTATCAGTGTCTGGCCCAATGCTGTCTCTATACAGGATTGTTGCCCTAGTATACTGACTGTAATCCGTGATTGAGTGGGAATATCCATCCCCTATTCCCTATTCTGTGCCCGTCAAGGAAAGGATCTGATCTCCTCTGGAACATCCAGCGTTTGCAAGCAATTCTGGCCACCATGAAGCAAACTAATCCCCCGTTCACCTTAACATGCGCAGCTTCAACTCGGAATTATGCCTTTTCGACGCCTGAAAAGTCATTAGGCAAGAAAAATGCCGTTGCGGGAGAAAACAGGGCGATATCCAACTACTTCAAAGAAGCTTCCTGGTACGAGGGGACTTTTTAAATCCTTTCTAGCCCTGAAGACTTGGCCAGACTGAAGCTAAATATTTTCTCGATAGGACACCAGATGGGACCAGTATAATTACGAATTCTGCTGATAACACTATCAGAACATTTGTGCTGTATGTGGTTTCCCCCGCTTGACGCTATGCGGATCTCATCTAACCGATCCCAAATGTATAGACCTGCCGATTTGATCGAAGAGAGAAAGGAACCCCTTGAACTGGAACCGTATCATACAATTCCATCGGCAGAACCAATATATGCAATGGCTATTTACCCGTTCTACGGACTACAGGATGCATCTTCGACGCTGCTGCTCTCTTCTGTCAGAGACCACCCTATTCGATTGACTTCAGCTTTATATCCGGGATTCTCAGCATCGTATAGTCTTATATCACCCACAACAGAGGCCTTCATTACGCCCCATTGCATCCTCTATCCTCCTATCCTTAGCGGGACTCAGTTTCTGACAGGTTCGGACAGTTTGATATGCCTATTCGACGTGTCTCGTCCTGGAACGGACGGACCCGTGTCCAGACTCCAGACCATTCCAAGCAAACGGAAGAAGATCGTTGGTGGTGGTGTCGGGATGAAGGGTATCGTTTCCACCATGGCAATCAACCCATCAGGGGATGGGATTTTAGCAGCGGGTACTTTCACGAGATACATAGGCCTTTACGCGTCCAATGGATGCGGTGATACTATTGCCACATTCAGTGTCGAAGGTACGGCAGCAGATTCACGTGTTGGAGGTAAGGGCATTACGCAGGTGCTCTGGAGCCCATGTGGCCGATATTTATTCGTCATCGAGCGTAAAAGTAGTGGGATTCTCGTGTACGATATTCGAGTCACTGGCCAATTAGTGGGTTGGTTGGAGGGGAGGGGAGGAATGACAAACCAAAAACTCAAAGCGGATATTGTTCCTGGAGGGGAACGTAACGCTACGGAAATTTGGGCTGGTGGGACTGATGGAGCACTAAGAATGTGGTTGGATCCCGCAAGTGTTACTGGGGAAGGGAGAGAGCCGGAATGGGAGAAGCAAGTCCATGATGGTAAGTGGCGCATCCTCACACTAAGTCGAACGAGCTCGATGGACTGACAGCATACAATAGACCCTGTGACCAGTGCCGTTTTCCACCATACGGGTGGTGTTCTAGCCACCTGCTCTGGTCAAAAAAAGTATCCATCGTTCAACGACGACGAAACTATGGATATCAACGCCAGCAGCGACAATCGCCTAAAAATATGGGCACTTTAAGCACTTTGAAAGTTCAGCAGGCTCATCTTTTGGGCATGGACGCTTTTATATATATATAAACCCCCAACTGGCACTGTGTCATCACAGCCTATAAACTATGGGAAGTAGTCTTTTTTTTCAAGTTCAACCGTTGGCTGAAGACCGCACCCCATTAGAGGTGCCATATCAATCGCACATCAACTTCCTCCAGGCTCCAACGAGCTAAATTCGTTGGCACGCGGGCATGCAGCTTAGCACTTGTGATGATCTATAGGATCGTCTTACTCTACCCCGTTTCATTATCTCCCCTGGCGACCCATTATGGGAAGCGATGATTCGTGCTGCGTCCGGCCAAATGGCCAGAACTTCAGGCGCTCGAATATATATCGCCGATGATTCAGGCTTCGTGGGCGAAAGCGAACTCTATGAATGGATTTTAGGAAATAACCCTAACACGCTATTGAAGTGAAGAGGGATGAGCAAGCTGAAGAAAATCGTCAATGTTGCGAAAAGCCGTGACCACCTTGGTACAGCAGATCAGATCTCTAAGTACATAAGCTGCTAGACATTTGTGTGAATATTTACACCCTGGCTACTTGCTTCAAAACTCAAGAAGTCAGCTTTGATAGGAGGCATAAGAATCATGGAAAATAATATTATTCGAGGACAATTCACCAAGTCCAAAGTTGATAATTACCGTTTGTCTTCCCTGGGTAACCTGACGCGACATCTGCGAGTATTTTTTCCCCCGAAGATTATTTTCTTCTGCCGTGGGGACCGCGTGGTTGACCGACAAGGAAATATCTGACTTTCTCCTAACCATGCAGTAGATAGCCTGGCACAAACCGCAGCCATGTTATTAATAGCCTGTCACATTCCCCCATAAAAGCAAAACATAATGTGAACACCGACGGCATGTCAAGTCTTTATAACTTAGGCGTGTTAAGGTAGTTTTTTGCGATTGGAAGAATTTTGACAACCATGTTTTATGGAAATACAATAGCGCAACATATAAAAGTAAAAGTAACAAATGACAATGGCCCATTCTCGTGAAACCGCTTTATTCTTCCTGGTCGTTTTTTCTTGAAGATCATTTGTTGTTCATTGTCGCGTTTCGACAAACAAAAATGAGTGGTTAACTAGTTACGGCTGCAAATGCGGGTGATGCTTGGCAGGGTGAGCTTAATTTGACCATCCTCAGCCTCAGCCAAAGGAAGACCCTCTGTCCCAAGTCAGCTTCAATGGATGGATGTAAGCTATCCAGTAACAACCTGTTCAATTTTGATTTCCTTCTAGAGTCCCTCTCAATTGCTTCATATTGTGCTGTATGAAGATTTCCCCCATGAAGCTGAGGTAGCGACTTTGCTTGCAAGTGCTCTATCGCAGCACCGTGGCTAACTTGGACGCCCGCTCAATGCCATCTTCAAGTAGTTAATCTTCGATTAGATCACTCACCTCTGCCTCCATCTATCCTGGAACTCCCAATTGTGAATTCCTGATTAATATACCCATGTTCCATGGACATCTTTGTGCTTCTACGTGGTTAAGGTAGCAAGAACATGCCCAGAAGCAAACATCTCGTTTCCTCCACGCTTACTATGGCTAGGCCAAATAGATGTACGTTATACGTTACATCTTCGCAATTAGCCATGCGCCCAGCTCTTCTTTAGGATCGCATGAGGGTGCAATTTATCTAGTTATGACTGGCTTGTAGCCTTGATCTCAGCTTTCGTTTCTTTTCTCTTCTCCATCATTTTCTACTACAGACTTCCTCTCTTGTGTGTTTCAACAACATGCCTCATCACCACTGCCTGGACGGGCGCTTGCTGTCGACATTGCTGAATCCAGTTTTACGTCTAGTTCTCTTTCCTCTACTTATATTTCCCTTTTACCCTAGTGCAGAGGTGATAGCGACTCTCCACCATGATACGCCATCTCGAAGAGAATTCGCAGATTGCCCGGTGTTCTACAAACCCAGCCCGTCAGCTTAAGCAGCAGTCATGTAATATAAAAGCAATATAACAGAGGACGTGGAGAATTACCAGTACAATCCCCTAGGATCTTACCAGAAGCACCAGATACTCATCTATACGCGGATTTTCCGTTGACAACAGGGTTTCTAGCGAAGGATTTGCGGATGCAAGGAACTATTTATTGTTTTTGTCACTATCCCAGCCTGAGGGGGAAAAAGGAAAGAGAGAAAAAGTTCCTGATGCGTTTGATCGATTGTAAGCGCAACAAACTTGCCCAGTGGGTTTTCCCGGGATTTGGGTGTGTAATGTCTTTAGTTGGCATACATGGTGTTTCTTGCGATTCTGCGGCGAAGCTTGGGCTTAGCGTGGAAGATTTGATGGCTTCCAGTATGTATAGCCTCCTCTTTTACAGCAATAACTCAATGGAATACTTCTGACGACTAGTATTTACCGGCAGATCGAGAGATTTCTACACCTTTTGTTCTTTACCTCGATTGATAATGATAACATTTCGCGATTAATTGACTTTCAAAAGGGGTAGCCTGCTATTCATCTTCGGTTCAAGCTGTCCCCCACAATGGACTTCTACCCCGCAGGCTGTCATATGGCGCTTCGTTCAATAGGACTCGAAAGGCGCTAAGGGGTTCGATATCAAAAAGAAATCCGTTTTTTGTACGGTTTCCTACCTACGCTACCATATAACCTGGCAGCCTCCTATTTCCAACGATGCGGTGGCTGGCACTACTCCTGCAGTGAATTTCACACCCAACGAGGTCGAATCTATGTGAATATAAGATGCCAGCCTCCCTATTTCGTATCTTCTCAACGCCCCCTCCATGCTCTTCGTTTCTTTCTTTTTACATCTTCTCGATAGCTTCGAATTTACCAATCTTCACAACCTTTTGCTTCCCTGCTCTTTACATCTACTTGACCTTACATCACTCGGATAGTCTATGAGAGTTCCTCGTCGTCTGGACATCTGATATTCGAACCCCATAAGGGCGATACAGGCTTCAGAATATATTCCTATTCTCTGCCGCTGAGCCCAACTCTTCCCAAAAGGTTTCTACTCCCAGCTCCCATCGAGCCCCTTGCTGAGAGCTGCTTGACCTTCATTGTCTTCGTGACACCCTGAACCTGTTTCTGGGGACCGTTTAACTGTCGTCCAGGTCAGAGGAGCAATAGTGAGTATCGGTACCGACTGCTCATACCTTCAGCACTTGGCCCCTTTCGACAAGTATGTGTCGCACCCCTATAGTCTGTTTCCTTTCTTGATTAGTGTATTTTCCTCTCTGTGGTCAGGTGGCAGAATATGACTGACGCCTGACCTAGCACTCATCTAACGCCTCCAGCATTTTCTGGTCGTGTGTCTGCAAATCAGGGATTTAGCGCTACATTGCGAAAAAGTCCACACCATTTCCAGTTTCCGAGACCAAGCAGTCTTGTTGGAGATCGAAGGATGGATTCAACTGACTCTTCCGGTTATTATCAACCACTGGTGGAGCCGGTACCGATGGAAGGTTTCTTCAACAATATCATGGCGCAGCAATTCTCCTTTGTAGATGAGGCTACGTGAGACTCGTTGCTCATGTTGGTTTTGGGTTCCTGTGATACTAACGATATGCATAGATACCACATGGACAATTTTCGTGAGGACTACTCGTGCTCTGGATTGGTGAACGGTGACCTTGAAACTGTTGACCCGGGTTTTCCTGACAATCTGGCCCCCAAGCTAGGTGATGCGTTGCGAAGAGACGGTAAGCTATCCTTAACCCCGTTTCCCCCCCGCCCCAGCCATAATCTACCCCCTTTCGTTTCCTGACCAACCACCCAATTTTCTACCATCCATTTGCCCAGTTATATAAACAAAACAATGCAGGACCTCATAATATAATCCCTCTACTATTATGCATTTTCTACCCATTCGAAAACGAAGCTTCTAACGGTTCTACTCTAATCGAATAGGTATCCCAGACTTGGCCCCTTATCCTCCCGTAACAGAAAGTCTATCCGTTGCTTCCTCATCAAATACCTCCAGCTTGCAGCATAGTGCTACAGGAATGGCGCCAGCTGATTGTGACGAGCCCAACTCTACACCCAAACAGGCTGCTGAGAACCATCAGCCCGCGTCGCCAGACGCCCCCCTCTCCGTTAGCGAAAGCGCAGCTATCGCGCCATCCAATAACACGAATGGTACCGCGCGCGACCTAGAGAAAAGCCAATATGATCCAACTGATTCTGTGAATCTGGACTTCTTTCAACCGAAAGCTCCCGCTGAGACTTGTGAGCGCGAGACATGCCAGGAACCTGATTTCCGCTCTTGCCCCATCAATACTGGGGGGTTTTCTGATTTTGGAACAAAGGGGGATTATTCCCATCATCTGCCTTCTTATCCCTCTCCAGTTCGGAGCACTCCCTTCTCGACTAACACAGCTGGCAGTGAGGGTGCTGTTCCTGCTGCTGATCACCAACCAGAAACGATGAAGCGTGAAGCTCCTCTTGTCCCCACATCCCCAACATCCCCCGTCAGCCAGGGCGGACCAGATCCTGAGCTCCAATTCTCGTGTGCCGAAGAGGCGAACGCGTGGCGCGCCTTTGAAGTGCAAGTGGACTACGACCCTACGATTCCAAGAACCCCGGAGGCGAAACGTAAGATTGTCACCGAGATGCTCAAAGCGATGAAGAGTGTTGAGTATGCGCAAGACAATGAGGGCATGATCCGTCCATTTCGCGAACAGAAGCAAAGCCCGATCAGGATGGAGATTGTCTGCTGGAATATCCTGGTTTGTGAATAACATCTATTATTTGAGCAAATGATGCTGATACGTGTATTTTACAGGATTCCTGCATTAGTCGCCATGAGCATGGGCCACTGCTTGCCATTTATGACGGAAAGGCAAAGACTACCGGCCAAATCCCGACCTTCGGAGAGCGAATGGAGAAGATCATTGAGTGTCTTTGGGTATAACTTCATCTAGTCACGATGATATGTTTCCTACTAACTATTTCTACAGACCCAGAAAACCATTTGCAAGCATTTATTAGACGCGTATTACTTATTTACTTTCGTTGACGACCCTGTCTGCGCCAGAAATGTAAGTATCAAGCCTTTTTTTTTTGTCTCAATAAAGGCCACACTGACGGTAAATTAGCGTGTCGTGGCGAATAAAAATCTCAACAAGCGCAAAGGAGAGGTTATGAACGCTGGAAAGAAGGCCCTGGGCCACTCCAGATCTAACTCCAAATCAACCCCTGCCAAGCGCACATCTGAGGCCCGTGAAGGCCTTTGTACTCCCTTCAGTACTCCGCGTAAGGAGACCCTAGCTATGGATAATAGCACCCCTACCACCATCAATAACACTGTGCGAAACATGACCCTGGACAGTAGCCCTCCTGTTCACTCACATGGGACACAGCAAATGCGATTTTCTAGCCCTGCGGAGCATTCCACTCAGGAGAATATGGCGCACCCCATGCACCATGGTATGTTTCCAATGGCTACGCATCCTCAATTGATAAATACCCCGGCTACTGGCCGAGCTTTCGGGCCCAACTCTATGGCTGCCAGTGGATTCGCAGGACACTGTCAACCAGTCTTTGGCTTCGGGCGCAACCAATCGCCCAATGCCATCCACGGCCTTGGGCAGAACCTGTCTATGTACAACAGGGGCCCTTATAACCGCGAAGAGATGACAGAGCAGTTCAGGCAGTGCGTCCCAGCTCAATTCCACCCTGCCATGTACCGTTCTCCTGCAGCTCTAAACCCCAACTATCGGGCGATGGGACCTGCTCCACATGCTTGCGCAAACTACCAACGTCCCACACCCTCCTCGCCTGCCCGTCAACAGTCACGCAATGCCCCATCTGCTGAAGCATCCTATGGACATAGTCGCAAGCGCTCCCAGGATGAAAGTGATGCTACGGCTTATGCCCTTTCTCCTCAAAAGAAGGCTCGGTGATTGCGAACCTTGAAACCCACGCAAAAGATGCGACTGCGTGCCATGGAATTTCTTTAGGTTTCTTTCTTCTTTTTAAAAGCCCCCAAGCCAATGGCCCATGATATCCCAGGATAAAGCTGTGTTGTTGTTTGTTGATGCAACAAACATGCCCAACAGCGCTCTTTTTCAAAACCATACCCCCTGCGGCCAAATTGATCGGAACTCGCATATGTTTTATTTTATGCCAGTGGTTTTCCAGTTTTCTCTTTCTGCCGCTCTTTTCATAAGAGTTCTGTCATAGATTCTATTTAGTATAGAGCCCACCTCACCTCATGTTGGAATTTTCACACACCCAATCCAACATCGTGTATTTCTGAACCTCAGTTTCAGGAAGCTAACTACGGGACATGACAACTTCTTTTCGTTTTTTTTTTCGCTCAACTGACTTCTTCCTCGTTTCCGTCCTTCTCTTTTTGTTCTCTGCCATGGTCACTTTACCACTATTGGGAAGGATTCAATATCATCCATCGCCTTGGACGTCATCGGGCATAATACTGGATTTGAGAATAATGCCCCCTTAATAGCCAGGCCTTGCTTCTAGAAACTGACCCAGATTTATGTGCTTTGCCATGCTCCTGAAACGCGTGCCACCGTGTTTTGACTAACTAGCGTTGTTGTTAACTCCTGCAAACCGTCACCACCCTAATTGTTTTCTCTCCCAACTTCCCTTCGCGCCTAGTTTACAGTTCTTGGGCGTGCTCTTTGGGCATGTTCTCAACGATAGTTCTCCTTACGGGTTTAAACTAGTATTTACCTTCCGCTCTCGGCAACGTTGTCGTTTGTTAAGAATTTGGGCTTTTAATTTTAGTTTTTTGTTCCATTTCGAGGGGATAGTTATATGCTATGGTGAGGATGGCTAAATTGTTACATTCTATCCACACTTGTAATGGCAGATTGTAATTATGAAGTGCGGGAAAGAAATATACAGTCAAAAAAAGAAAAAGAAAAAGAAAACTTCTCTGGTTTTGCTAGCCTTTGAGTATATAGTACCTCAGCAGAAGATTTAGTTGATCCTGGATAAAGCGCGGTGGTGTGTACCAGCATGTCCTCCCGGAGGACGATAGGTAACGCTCTTCTATGTAGAGAAGGACCTACGTACGATATTACTACAGCTGTCATGGGAATTCGCCTTGTAAACAATGCAGCTCTCGCGCCTCTGAAATAAACTGAAGATCTTATTCTATCAACGAAAGGCTCCATTTCCCAACGATGTATTTCGCAAAAGGACAGCAAGCATGAGAAGTGGCTCTGCGTGATAAAAACCTGCGTTGGTGCAGCAAGCCCGGATTTTTTCCTATAAATATCATGGCTTGAGCAAGTAGATATTCTCAGAGAACTCAATGACTATATATAATGTTCGACAAAATGAATCCTTCTATTTTAAAACTCCTCCTCTTTAACGCCCCATTTACAAACGCCCATTTACAAACACCACGCGTACCTTTATTTTTCAAATGACATGTTATAACCGCCCGACTTCTCGTCCTTCACGAACTTGAAATTATCCGTCGATAGTCCAAAAGGCTTCAAGATCCCGTTCCCGAGCTAAGGTACGACATTCGTAAGTAATGGGTAACTATAGGAATAACAACAACAAGAAGAAGAAGAAGAAGAAGAAGAAGAAGAAGAAGAAGAAGGCAGGAAGGATAAAAAGGAACGGTTGCACAACTCACATCCTTAAGCTTCCCCATCATATCCGCAACCTCCTTCTCTCTCGCCGCATTCACCAAACCAGGCAACTCCCTCAGCGCCTTTCGCACAACCCGGTCATCCTGCACCGGCAAATTCCCCATTGCAAGCAGCTCCTTATAATCCTCCTCCGCACCCTGTAGATTCGCCCACCCACCCAACTCCATCCTAGCCCTGGCCCGCCTCATGAGTGCCTTGGCGCGTATACGCTGGATATCCTCTTTCCTTTTGTCCTCCTCCTGGAGTTTCTTCAACTGTGCCTCTTCCGACTCTTCGTCCCCGTCACCATCTAGTAGCTCTACCACGTCATTACTATCCGCACTGGCACTAGCATTGGTACTGGCTCCATCACCCACGCCCTCCCCAGACGCCGACTCCTTTCCCTTTCGTGGTTGGGGTGGCAACGCTCTATCTAGGCGGTCAATACTAGCCGTGGCTGCCTCGACGGCAGCTTTCCAGTCCTCCAGCTTCAAGTGGCATGCGGAAATATTGCTACGGAGGACGGCGATTTCGTAGTCTAGATAGTTTGGGCAAAAGGAGAGGGCGCGGTCGTAGGTTGTGATGGCTTCTGAGTAGCGGGCGGAGGAGAATAGCTTGTTCGCCTCGGACTTATGGGTGTTGGATTGGCTTAGGAGGTCCTATATCATATACTGAATTAGCTTATTTATCTAGGACAGCTATGAGCCCCCGTTGGGAGGTTTCATAAAGACAGTGTTTGGCCTTTGCAGTGAGGGAGGGTACAGACTGCTTCTTCTTCAGCGGGGTAGCGGGCGTCGTGGAATACTTCTTCCTTGTCGCTGTCGGATAAAGATGAACCAGTCATTCTTTCGAGCGGATTCAAGAGTGTTTTTTCCCCTTGTTTATAGATGTTGAAAAAGAGATACGGTAGCTAAGGATGGTGAAAGCTCTTTGTTGGCAAAACTTTCCTTTTCCATAGTTACTAAGTTACTAACTCGAGCCCTGTCGTTAGTTAAATATTTAAATATTTATAATATTTAACTAACTTTAAAGTCGTCCCCCGCCTTTATCTATCAAGGATTCACTTCAGAACATATCAACATCTCGCCATTGAATCCACCTATTACTCTGTCAAGAGAAGAACTGCCTGTATTTAGACACAGCCATGGCCTCTGCGCATAAACAGTATGTGTGTGTTCTTCAATTTATAACTATGTAGAGCAGCAACTGGGCTGACCCATTTCTCAAAAGACCACCTCCCATTCGGGCCTGTCTATTCGACATGGATGGCCTTCTTATCGATTCAGAGGACATTTATTCGCTCGTGATAAATAAGATTCTGTCTGAGTATGGCAGGCCGACGATGCCGTGGTCTATTAAGGCGCAGTTACAAGGCCGTCCAGCTCCACAGGTATAAATAATCTATCTATAGCTTCATCCATGCTGATTATATAGCATATAAACTAATTCAAAATCTTCCTCCCAAATCCAGGCCGGAAAGATATTCCATGACTGGGCCCAATTGCCCATCCCCAAGGACCAATTCCATGAAAAACAAGCCGCACTCCAGAAAATCCATTTCCCGACCACAAAGCCATTACCAGGCGTAGTTACTCTGCTCTCGGATCTTGCTGGGACAGCGAAGACCTCCTCCCCAGTCCATATCGCCCTGGCCACGTCATCGACGTCCAAGAACTATGCCCTGAAAACCGCTCATTTGGCAGGTCTCTTCTCTGTATTCCCGGAATCAAGACTGATCCGAGGTGACAATCCCCGTATCGGCGCGGGGAGAGGGAAGCCGTTACCGGACATCTACCTGCTGGCACTCGAAACCATCAATGCCGAAATTCGAGCGGCAAATAACGGAGAACCCGAAATTAAACCAGAAGAATGTCTCGTGTTTGAAGATTCTGTTCCGGGCGTCGAGGCTGGGCGGAGGGCGGGGATGCAGGTAGTCTGGGTTCCCCATGCGGGACTGCTTGAGGAATATCGCGGGAAGGAAGACCTGGTCTTAGCTGGTTTGACAGGAGAGCATAAGGATGTTGATGTGGATCATGAAATACCGGAAGACCTTGAGGGACTCGATACATGGCGAGGCCGTGGATCTGGGAAGACCGGCGAGGTTGGTGATGGGTGGGCCCATTTGCTGGCAAGCTTGGAGGACTTCCCGTATGAGAAGTTTGGAATAAAGATCCAGCGCGAGAGCTTGTCGAACTAACGCTTAACTACCGATCGGTTGGCTGTGAACTAGATTTTTATCTTTCTGTGGTTAGGGGTTACTGGAGCCCCAAGACCAGAGATTTCTGATAGCCTGCCACATGAAAGTACACAACGGATACCCGCAATCATAGAGAGGGCGCCTCTTTATGGATATAACCACTTTTAGCATTTTTAGCATTCTCAACCAGGTACGATCCATGATATGATCGATATATCATCGGCATCTTCAGCGAGCCGAGTTGCTTTTCAATTTGGAAGTCCTCCTCATAAGTATCTGCTAGGTTAAGAAGAATCCATCTCATTCAAATCGCCACTATACGGGTGCAAGTATATGTTAGATCATTACACAAGATTCACAGTTTAGAGCTCATACATTGTGTCCTCGTACCTCCTGAACTACTATCATCAGCCAGCAAAGATGCAAAGGCCTCAGCCAAGCTGGCCGCGAGTGCCGTCCTGCCATCCACCCTCTCCCCGATCAGCTCGCCCACATCATCAATAATCTCCTGTTCTAGCTTTCCAGTAGGTAGACGTTGGTATCGTAGCTAAAGACTGGATAACCACTTCGTGAAGACAAGGACCATAGAAGATAATTTCACGCTTGAGCTAGCAACGTTCCCATCCATTTATTAGAGAACATATGCAAAATCACACCCATAAGTAGTAGAGACAGTTTAGTCAATATAATAGCTACCTGTATCAAATACCGAGATAGAATGCTCAACCTCTCCATCCACTAGAGACACTCCATTCCGCGCTTGAGTTCCCCACGGCGCGCCCCCCCCCCCCTCCTCCTTCCAGACATATAATGGAGTCAGCATATCCGTGAACAGTTTGATAGCAGCATTATCCATGAATTGATCGCGATGCCAGGGCCGCGTTGGGTACTCTTTACATGCAGTCAGCAACGCAACACGTATGGGCCTAGTACTGTCGGTAGCGAAGGTCCCAAGAAAAAGTGCTCCGCAGCAGCGCATAACCATTAAACACGACCAATTTAGCGAGCGGGTGACGTTTGTGATCCCCCTCTATCATCTCACGCAACCTATTTGGTAAGAGCTGGCAACATCTGGCAATTGACGTCTCCGCTTGCTGGGTGCAAATAGCGTGCAGTTCGCCTTCGATTATATTATTAATATTCCCCGAGAAACCCTGCGGCGAGAAGGGTATTATGCACTGTCTGAGATTCCAGACATATATATTCACTGCGTGCGTAGCAGTGGTGATGTAAAAATTGGATAAGCTCAACTTTCTGTTCAGTTCGTTCCATCCTCTGAGTCCCCTGGCCGGAAGTCAAAGGGGGTTATCACATCTTTTAACTCCAAGCGGGGGAGTTGAGCAGTCGTTGAATTTTGCAGGTCAAGCCATTGCCTCTCATCGGGTGCTTCCCATAGCGCATCTGCACTTGGTAATTCGAGCCCAAGCACCTGTGCTGTCGATATACATGGCGCAATATCGTAAATAGTTGTCAGGAGGCTGCTCATGATGAACATGGAAATAGCAAATGCTTTGAGGTTTCGTACTCAATCCACGCCTTCCACGATTTGCCACTCCTCCGCTCCCTGTTAGACACCAGAGAAATTTCCCCGAGAGCGCCAAAGATTCGAATCAAAGGACGTCAAAGTAATTAGTTTCTTTTCTTCTCTTTTTTTATTTTCTGAAAAGCAAAGTAATCAGACCAGAGCAAAAGCAAAGCCAAACGGCGAAATCAGCAATTAGGGTTTTGCGGCTGTGGAATGTGGAGAAATAAGCTTTTCGGCATTGTTTGGGGGTCGGCCCGAAGAAGCCGAGCCGATGATGAGATCTTTTTGACAGGCAACAGGAGCATCTACCACTAGGGACGGGACATGGTCCTTTGAATGCCGTCAATGTTTCAACATGGGGTCCACTTGTGCTCGACAAATTTGCAGAATCGAGGAGGTGATGATCGGCTTCCCCACCCCACCCCTTACTTCAATCAACGAATTTGACTCTTCCACCAACTTACAAGGGCAACCCACATCCCATTAATTGAATTCACCACATGAGCATTACACGGAGTCCTCGCAACGTACGTATAATTTTACAATCAAGCACACTCGCAAAAAGTATGCGCACACCCATTTCTTCTCCGAAAAGACAAATATGAACAAGTGGAGAGTGTCTTTTATCTAGTAGTTAACATATGTACATGTCTATAAGCTCCACTCGCATGGAGCACGTGCTGTTGTAGAAGTACTTTCAATTAACTGGTCTTATCAATCTGCCAGTCATTTTCCGTGTGAATAACGTCGGATAAAATCGTACGAAGCATTCAGCGCTTGCGTTCTCAGATTTTCGTCAATTGCGAATGATGGAACTTGAAAAAAAAAAAAAAAAAGAAAAAGCAGCAAATGAAATAAAAGTAATGAGTAGCCATCTCCGTAAAATGGTCCGCCAGAGACTAAATGATATATAACAAGAAATACATGCTGTGCAAAAGGGAAAAAGAGAGAACGGCGAGGAGACAGGCAAAGCAAACTTACAATCTAACCAGCCATGAAGCATCTTATCAAACACTATGCCTTCAACCTCATAATTGCCCGATGGGGTATCTGCGCTATTATTACCCCGTTGGGAATTCAACATCACCACTTCATTCTTCAGACGGTCTACAAAGGTCGTCACCTCATGCAGAAGAATATCCGCGCCGGCAATAATAAACAGCATTTTCTGCGGAAGAGTGCGGATGTCAGCTAAAATGGGATTTAAGAGAGAGTCTTCGGATCTTTGGGACCGTGCAGATTCGGCGTAGGCATTGAAGAGAGGAGCTATGAAGACCAGAGGGTCTGTCTTTGTTTGGAAAGGCGGGGCGGTCGTGGTTTTTCCGATGGAGGGATACGGAGGTCGACCTAATGTGAAGGAAAGATAAAAAAAAAAACAGAGGAGAATTATTTACAAGTTAGATCTTCTAACGCCAATGCCGTCGAGCGCTTGAAAACGAAGGAGGGTGAGAGGAGAGATGGGCTGATCTAGTTCTGACAAACTCGACTTTTGGTGGGGTCTGGGTGAAGACAAAAGAGAGGGAGAGGAGGGTTGAGTACGAACAGGAGTTGTCGATCATTAGTGTGCCTTTGGGCAGGAGTGTCTGTATCCGAAAGACTCCGGGAGATGGCGAGAGCCAGGTTAGAGCCCACGGAGCACCCGCTAAGCGTCAAAAGTTTCGGATTGGCTCCCCAAAGCCGTTCAGCGTTGGCGACAATATAAGCTGCAGCGTCCTGGACATTCAGGTGAGCTGTTGGAAACGGATATCGCGGGCGCTAGGCTGTAAGAGATGGACACGACAACAGCGCCCGTCTCATCGGCCATGCGCTTGCAAAACGCATTGTCCAGTTCCGGGATGCCACCTATAAAGCCACCGCCATGAACATGGATATGAAGGGGCCGTAAGGATGGAGATGGAGCTTTGGGTGCGAAAATTAGAGCACGACTGGTACAGCCTGGACTTCGTGAGAGAAGTATCTTGACTACTGAATAGGAGCGCGAGAATACCCCCAAGGTAGCCATTTGAAGGAGTAGGCGAGGGCGTTTATGGGAGCAAGAGTGAGCAGACGCCAGCGATAACTTACTTGGAGGCGATAACTACATGGGCAAAATAGAGTATCGTGGATGGGCTGGATACACTGACGAAGGGCCGCCGTGGTTCGGCGTTACTCGGAGATAGACAACGTGTCGGAGACATATGTTATATTATCCATACACTATCTAATATCTCTATTTCATACAAAAGATAGAGCTATTTATAGTAAAATAAATGTGCGAGCCAAGAGAGCTAGTATAAGTAAGTATTAGATGAGTATTATAGTAAGCTGATGATGATGAGAAATATTATAGTAATACAATATTGATGATGTTTAGTAGTGTATAATCTCTTTTTTCTGACACACCCTCTTCAGTGAATGTAACATGCAAAAGAAAGTGTAAATGAAGCTGCATAGAAATAATCAAAAAAGAGTGTAGATGAATCTGTAGAGATTATATCAAGATATATTATTTATTCTGCTTACATCTTAATAATATCTGATATATCAACTAGGTCTAGCATCTTGATAAATTTCATATATTTCTGGCATGGCAGAGTCTTAGTGAGGTCATTCACTAGCATCTAGACTGTAAACACTTAATCAACTGTAATATCACTGAATTAAACATATTCTCAGAGTTAGCTATTATATATATTAATATGTCAGAGCTTTATAATTATAGAGAAGTCTTTCTTCATAAGAATGTTAACTATTTAATAGTTATTATATTGAATACAGATCTTGTAATCAGATTTAAATTAAATATGTTAAAAGAATCTATCTTATCAGATAGACTTCTTATCAGTCTGTGAGATAGTAATAAGCTCAGCTTTAGTAATAGAGATAGTTATAATTATCTATCTATTAGATTTTCAATCAATAGTCTTACTAAATAGTTTAAAGATATATTCTTATATAAAGTGATAATTCAGATTCTTTATAAATAAAACATCACTGATAACTTTAATAATATCAGATTTAAAATCTAGTTATAGAGATTTATTAATATTATTATTATATTAAATAATAAGATTCTTTATATTATATAGATATAATATTATTCTATTTATCTCTGATAAGTAATATTCTAATGAATTCATTATAAATATAGCTAGCTTACTTACTATATATATAATATCAGAGTGAGTTATTATCACTGAGTAGATATAGAAGCTGATATATTATTAATAATAATAAATTTTTATGAATATGTGTGACGAACTGCACTTAATTAATTATATAGACTATTTCATTTACACTTCATAGACTCTGCTGAAAGCTTCAATTCTCAGTCATTCTTAATTACTGATTCTCAGCTACTATGAACATGTATAAATTCTCCTGCTCTGAAGCTTCACTGTGTACATCATCACATATGTGTATAAATATTCACTTTGATTACTGATTCTTGCACTTTCTCTTTCTTTTTCTTCTTTAACATTTTTCTCTTTGTTATATAAGATCTATATATTACATCAATCTATTCAGTGTAGACCTCTTATACTAGAAAAACATTTATTATCTTCTCATTAAAAATGATTATTCATCAAGAAGATATCTGAATGCATAATAATATGTAAGAAATAGAGAAATAATCAGTTAAGCAGATACTGAGTTCTCAGATAGAAGCTTACTCATCAGTTATTCTGACTCTGTAATAAGATCTTACAAAGAGAATATCAGTGAAAGACCTGAGAGTTCTGATACAGATATATGAGATATTCATACAATTACACACATCTGATGAATAATACAGCTATGTCTACTGATAATATGAGAAAACTCTTAAATGTGAGTATAGATACAGTGCTACAGTGACTCTGAGTAATGCTGAAATTATAACAGCAATAGATAGCTGATATGCATGTAACTTAACAATGTCAATATAAAGAGATTCAATAATTATCTCAATAAGAAACCTCTATACAGACAATTTCAACACTGACAGAATTGAATATGAATATAATATAAACACTGAAGAAATACTTAAATGCTCTCATACATTTTAATACATCTGATCTCACTCTCTACTTATCATGAAAGTTAAAAATGCTTATGAAACTAAGTATAGATGAAGATATCATCAGTTCACTAATTAATCAAGATTGATATATCAATGAATAATTGAAGAATTATATAAAACAGAAGTTTTATTCATAGCTGAAAGCATGTGAATCAGTGTTACAAATATCTGATAATATTATCAAATATCTTGATATTCTGTTCTAAGACACTGTCATACAATAGAAAGTATTAGATTGATTACAGAGTATCTGACAGAGAAACACTTCTCTCACAACATTCATTTCTGACTTTGACACTAAGATTCTAGAAGCAGATAATCAATCTTGAGAGAATTAAATGAAGATTAACATGCTCAAGAAGACATTAACTTTCAAACTCTTACAGACTCTTATAAGTGTAAATAAAGACTTAACTTATAAAGACTTCTATACATAACTTCAGACATTGAATAACTGTCTTATCAAGCTCAAGAGTATACAGAGCAGTGATAGAAAACATTACATCTCAGTCACTTATATATCTGTATTAAAGAATAACAATGATACAGATGTTATAAACTGAGTAGATTTAAATATCTATATATAAGCAAGAATCTTCACTATTTAAACAGGCTTCTAAGTTTCTGAGATCACTTTCAAAGAAGTCACTGACTGATATCAACATAAAGTGTGTATCATTATTATTATTATTATTATTATTATTCTTCTTCAATTATAGATGTATGTAGTCAGAGACTATGATATCTACCTGAGAACCTTTAGATCTCAGAGTTTGTCCTATATCTATAGAGTCAACTATTATACATTTATCAATTTCAGATATGCAAAATCAGAAAAGTTCAGCTCAGAATACAAAAACTGTTTACAAATTGCAGTATTTGAACATCTTCTGATACTTTGAAATCATTTGAAAATATTGTGACAAAGGAAAAGAGAACATAGTCTTAAAGATAGACATATTAAGTAGATAGATAGAAAAGAACAGAAAGAAATAAGTATAGTAAAGAAAGACTATAACAAAATAAAATTATTAAAAGATAGTGTATAGCTGTTTTAACAGACTATATCTAATCAATTTCCACCTCTTCATATTCAGATACTTCTGAATTCAGTCATTTTCTTATAGCTGCTTGAGTTTCTGAAAGAAAGTCTATTAAGTATTTAATTTCTGTCTCAGTTGAGAATAAGAACCTCATATTTAATTGATTTAAATTATATCTCTTCTTTAATCTGACTCTGAGACTATTGTATAATGCATAATGCATTATAATATACTCAGAATTTTCATTCACATAGCAGAATGAGCACTCTGTTGAATCAAATCTGTCATTAAATCTTTGTATATAGGATTTGAAATAACCATGTTCTAGTTTCAGCTGAATTATAGATGAGAATATTTTCTTTTTATATTTAATTGAACAAGATTTTCACTTTGATTTTATCTCAAATCTTGAATAATGTATGCTCTTCTTTTGATTCTGTCAGCTTTCATTTCACTTATTTAAACAAGATTCTTTCATCTTTCTCTTTATGAAGAATCAGAACACTGTTGTTTGAATAGATCTGCTTAATTCTGAACTCTTTTTTACAGCTGAATCAGTCAATTCATTATCATGAATATTTATATAAGCAGGAACTTAATACAGATGAATTATCAGTTGTAATGTTCTTCTCTTTTGAATTTTCAAAACAGAGTTTAAAATCAGTTCAAGAATCATTTAATCATTATAAATCTGACTATTTCTGAGTCTTTTTAAAGCAGCTTGACTATCAGAGAATATTCATATCTCTTTTAAAATATTTTCTCTTTTATGAGATTTTATTTCAATGAGTTTGAAAGCTTTCACTATTATAAATAGTTCAGCATCAAAGACTTTAGATTCACAGCCTAAATTTTAGAAATCTGAGATAAAATTGATATTATCTTCAGTATAAGCAATGTCTGTGTCTAATCTATTCAAATTCTCATTTTTAAAGTCATCTGAATAAATCAGAATAGAGTCTTCTATATTGATTGTGAAAGTTCTCTTCAAATGCTGTTCATATTCTTTCTTCTTAAATAGTTTACTTATTTACAAGTCTATAAGAGATTCAAGCTTTTCTCTTCAGAGAGATATCTTCTCATGATCAACTTTTTCAATATTTAAAGAAAAAAATTAATTTTTAATCAGAGAGCATAGTCTGTACAGTTGAGAAGGCATTTTCTTTGAAGAATTATTTTCATTTCAATCAAGAAATCTATTTTAATCCAGTTGATTTTCAGAGTTAATTGATGAAAATGAAGAAGAGACTCTTTCTCTGATTATATAATTTAAGCTCATCTTTATAACTCTCAGAGCATTGTTCATACAGACCTTTTCAAATCTAATAGCAGAAGAAGAAATTGAAGCTTCAATTTTCATTACTTTAATAGAAGATGATTTGAATGCTTTCAGAATTCTTCTCAAAGCTCTGTTTTACAGACTTTGAAAGAGTGCAGTGAAATTCCCTTGATTATTTCATCAAACTTGAACTCTATAATCAGCTACTGAGATAATACAGGCTATATATAACTGTCTCATAGTCTGAAAGAATAGATCTCTCTCTGTATTTAATAGTCTGATTATATTATTCAATAGTCTTTCTATCTTGACAGTTCTTTATTGAATGTGATATTTAAAATTCAACTTGGAGTTTAATCATACTTCTAATCATTTGACATTTACACTGGGTTTAATCTCTCTATTTAAAAGAGTTAGAGATAGTTCTTTCTCATTGAATCTAGAAAAGAAATGAATTAACTTAGTTTTATCTATATTAAATTAAATTTGATTGATATCTGCTCTAACAAAGATTTCCTTTGCAGCTTCTTCAATCACTTTCAAATTCTCTTTGATAGTTTTTAAGCTGTAGACTAGATCAATATTATTCATATAACTCAGAGATCACACTATTCTCATATTTCTATACTTGAATAGATATGCAGTGTATATTGCAAATAAAATGAGTGAGATTGAAGATTCTTGCAGTACTTCTATTTTTATCTCAGTCTTGTCTTGTTTTATTTCATCAAAGAAAAGTTGTATAATTCTTTTAGATATAAAACAGTTAACTCATTTTATTAGAGAAAGTGACAGTTTTAACATCTTCAAAGTTTGAATTATCTTAGACTTTGAAACATGATTAAATGCATCTTTTATCTCAATAAAAACTGCAGTTGAGACCAGGCCTTCATGCTTTGCTACTTAAATATCATGAATAACTGAAAGAATAGTGTTAATTACAGAACATTGTTTTCTCTCTCTTATTTATTCATTAAATAGAAGAGAATCACTAATAGAGCTTATAGAAGATAATCTAGTAGCTATTATCTTTTCTAGAATTTTTCTTAAACAGTTCAACAGAGATATTACTCTATATAACTTAGAAATTGAAGCTTTTCTATTAGATTTTATAAGAATTACTTCAGTAGCTTCTCTTCAGTATTCAGAGTGATACTCATTTTTTAAGAGATTGAAAAAGAGCTCAAAATATTCATTCTTCAAGTAGAAATATGTGTTTTGAATAATTAAGTGATTAATTGAATCAGGCTCTGCAGCAGTCTTAATTGAACTTGAGAATATTACTAACTCTAGTTCATCACATGTAAGCTCAGATCATTCCCAGTTATTTTCATCAATATATTCATGAAATGACATATTCTTCTCTTCTAAATGTGATGAGTTTTGAAAGAGAATTCTTATAAAAGCTTGATATTTTTCCTCAAAAGAGTTTGCTGTATATAATACATTCTGAAATTCATATTCTAAGGTTAAAAGCTTTGCTACACTTCTTGTTTTAGTATAGATAAAGGCTATAAAGACTTCTTTTTCTTATACTTCTTCAAGAAATTTATTTCAGTAATCTGTTTTAACTCTTTTAATATCTGAAAAATATTCATTTTGAATAGCTCTGAACTCTTTATTAGATATTAAGTTATTCTTTCAATCTCTCTTAGCAGTGACTAATTACTTTCTTTTAGAAGTAATATTCTCATTTCATCAAGGTTTTGAATACTCAGAAGACTTTTTCTTTGAAATATTTTCTTCAATACTTATTAGAAGACTAGATGTAATCAGCTTTACTCTATTCTTAAGCATTTTATTTGAGATATCTTGACTTTGATTTCAATAGAGCTTACTCTGTCTTTCAGATTTCAGCTGTTTTACTCTTTCTTCAACTGCTTTTCAATCAGCTTTTTCAAAGTTATACTGATTAGAGAGAAGAGGATTTTCACTTCTTTGTTTTTTACTCAGTTCAATATCAAATTGAATAATCTCATGACCTGATTCTGAGATTTTATTTGAATTATTATTATTCTTCTTCAATTATAGATGTATGTAGTCAGAGACTATGATATCTACCTGAGAACTTTTAGTTCTCAGGGTTTTTTCTATATCTATAGAGTCAACTATTATACATTTATCAATTTCAGATATGTAAAATCAGAAAATTCCAGCTCAGAATATAAAAACTGTTTATAAATTACAGTGTCTTAACATCTTCTGATACTTTGAAATTATTTGACAATATCATGACAAAGGAAAAGAGAACACAGTCTTAAAAATAGATATATTAAATAGATAGATAGAAAGAAATTGAAAGAAAAAGATAAAGTAAAGAGAGACTGTAATAAAACAAATTATTAAAAGATAGTATATAGCTGTTTTAACAGACTATATCTGATTGATTTCCTTCTTTTCATATTCAGATATTTCTGAATTTAGTCATTTTCTTATAGCTGCTTAAGTTTCTGATAGAAAGTCTATTAAGTATTTAATTTCTGTCTCAGTTGAGAATAAGAATCTTATATTTAATTAATTTAGATTATACTTCTCTTTCAATCTGACTCTGAGACTATTGTATAATTAGACTGACCGTGTGACCGTGTCTGAGACCAGGATCAAACTTTACAGTTGTCATGTTGCCTAAAAGTATTACTTCTAGTCATGGTTTGTGTTCATTACATTGATCTCAAATTCTGTTATTTCAAATATTTGTGGTTCGGAAGAACGTACGACCGTCGGATAATAACGCGGCCGCTTCCGAACTACTAGCGTACGAATGTAAAGGGGGGGCCATAGCGGCCACTAATTAATTTAGCATATGATATTACAATATATAAGAAGCCGGCATACGCCTGTAATTGTACACTGGCTTAAGCAACCTTTGTATCACATCTGATAGCATGTCTAAAAAACCAGTGAGAAGTGCAGACTTCTTCAGAGCATGATAATTCCATCTATGAAGCAATTTGTAGTTATTATGTAAGAAATTCCGCTCCTCGCGGATTCTTTACCCCTATTCCTATCTCTCGTGTAACCAATAGGGCTAGCGGCCCTTGGCTACACACAACTATATAGACTGGAGTTCATGAATACTATTCACAACTCAGCTTGAATGCTATTATACATTTAATTCCTACATTTTATCTTTCTATCATGAATACTTCTAGTAGTTAATAGTATATATCATATCAAGCTGCAAACACCTGAATAATCATCTGTAAGCACTTATTCTTACATTTCAAGCTCAGTCAGTCAGTAATCATCTATTATAACTGAAAGAACTAGAAACTTATATACTTTAATCTCTATAAACTCTACTGCAGACACTCAGAAGCAGTCATCTGAATCATGAATAACTCTTATAAAAGAAGTCTCAGAGAACTTATCAATCACTTATAAGATATTATTCTCTATATCTGTGACAGAGAAACTCTCTGAATTCATGAATAAATCAATCTCAGTGAAGAACATTCTTGAGTATCTCTTACAGAATCAAGCTATTTTTCTATAAGAAATACTTACTATCTGTAAACACTCTCAAACTGAGTCTCTAGACATGATCTTCAGAGACACCTGTGAACTGAAAAGAAACTTTCTTAAGTTATAATTACTTAAGATTACTTATCAAATTATAATCTATAAAAGCTTTTATAAGTTTGTATTTGAAATTGACTCACAAGCTCAGCTGTGTGATATAAAAGATGAAGAAGCTGTTATCTATATAATAACAGATCTCTATTACACTGAAGTCAAGAACTGGTTGAATTATTTAAAGAATGATTATAAGAAATCTCACTAATTCATTCTTAAGATCTATCTAGAGAATAAGTTGAGAGACTCTGTAAGCTGAATAGAGAATATCTGAGCTGTAATTACTAATATTAGAAAAAGAGATAAAGAATCTGATAAAGACTACTCACAGTACTTTATAAAATTATAATATA
This sequence comes from Blastomyces gilchristii SLH14081, assembly GCF_000003855.2. NCBI lineage: Eukaryota > Fungi > Ascomycota > Eurotiomycetes > Onygenales > Ajellomycetaceae > Blastomyces > Blastomyces gilchristii. Next base: position 469,663 of record NW_003101662.1, on the reverse strand, counting down.
AATTGAGATCTGTGAAAACAGAGCTCTGAAACAAGATCTGAATGATGATATTTATAAAGAGACTGAATAAAGATATATAGAACAAGCTTATTGAGTAAGACTCTAAGCTCTTAACTCTGAAGAAACTGATGACTCTCATTCATCACTTACAGATCACTGTGAGAGTCACAGATCTGTAGAGAGTGAATCACTGATCAGTCTTATAAGAGTCAGAATAACAGAGAACAGATTTATTAGAAAAAGATAATAAGATACAGAGAGATTCATATCTGACTACTGAGTAGAGAGAGAGAGCTTTATAAACTCTTATAAACAGAGTATATAATAGAGAGATTAAGAAAAAGAGACTCTACTTTATCTATTCTAAATCAGAACATCTTCATATAAACTATCTAAATAAATTAAAATAGAAATTTGAGAAGTCACAGACAGAGTCAGTAACAGTCTTTTTAAGAATCTTGAAACTGATATCTGAATCTGTTACTTCTCTGATGAAAATACTTACTTATAAAGAGAGATTATACTGTGATACTACTACTCTACAAGTATGAAAAGTATTAATAAACTCAGAATTTCAGATCACTGTGATATCTCTAAAGCTCACAGAGTGAATGAGCTGAAAGATAAAGACTGAAAATCTGCTCTTATAACAAGTAGAATATGAGAACTCAGACCTGAGAGCTGAGAGACTTATAAGAGTCATCTTTGAATTACAAGATCTCTCTGAAATCTGAAGAAGATTTGCAGAAACTGTAATTATCATAGATATTGTAGATAACATATACTTGAGACTTATATAACTTCAAAGACACAATCTGCACATAGCTGTTTATAAGTCAGGTTTATACTTCTGATCAGTGTTAACAGACTCACTCACAGAGATAGAATTAGTTAATGCTGTAGAGTTGATTAGAGAAGACAAGCTCATCTATATAATAACTTTACAAGTATCTGAGAATCTTGCAGTCATGAAAACTGAGCTTCAGATATCAGAGAAATACTAAGATCTTACAGAGATATTCAGCTCAGTAAAGATAGCTAAGCTTTCTTCTCATTATAAGAAGAATCTAATAATAGATTTAATAGAAGAGTAGAAACTCTTCTGAGAATTAATCTATAAGCTCTCTTATTATGAGACAGAGGTCTTACAGACCTATATAAAGAAGAATCTGAAGAATGACTTCATTTAATCTTCACAGATCTCTGCAGAAGCCTCTGTGATATTTATAAAGAAGAAGAATAAAGATTTCAGATTATATATAGATTATCACAATCTGAACTTTAAGATAATAAAGAGCTACTACTCTCTATCTCTAATTAAGAATATAATCAACTGTCTCACAGAAGCTGTTATATTCATATAACTGAATATGATCAATATATATATATAGCTGTGAATACAGTTTGAGAATGAATAAAAGACTATCTTTAAAACTACACTGAGATTATTTAAATATCTAGTAATATCTTTTAATCTGACTAATGTTCCTGCAGTATTTCAGTCTTTCATTAATAAAATACTTTATATATATCTGAATGTCTTTATAATAATATATCTGAATAATGTGATAATGTACTTCATGAAGAAGAAAGAACACACTGAGCATATACAAAGTATGTTGAAAGTCTTAGATAAGACAGAACTATATATTAAGCTTATAAAGTACAACTTCAGTATCTACTGAATTAATTTTCTAGAATATGTAATCACTGCAGATAATATTCAGATGAAATCTTCATAGATTAAGATTATTCTATTATAACTGAAGCTAACTAGTATTTATAAGATTCAGATCTTTCTGAGCTTTGTGAATTTCTATAGACAGTTTATCTTTGTATTTATAAGAATCTTCTTAATTCTTACAGACATACTGAAGAGTGAAAATAAGAAGAAGTTATTTTATAAATAGAGAATGAAAAGATTATTGAGAAGAAAGAACTGTAAGAATTTTCTTATTTCAGAAACTTATAAGATCTTTATAAGATTAAAACAGATATTCACAGACACAGTAATACTGTTTCACTTTGATTTCTTACTCTTAATCAGATTGAAGACAGATGTCTTCTTCTTTACAATTTCAGAAATAGTCTTATAACTACAGTTAAATGAGAACTGAGTTTCAGTAGTCTTTTTCTTATAGAAGATGTAACTCACAGAGATTAACTATAATATTTATAATCAGAAGCTTCTTATAATAGTAAAATTCTTTCATTACTAATATTACTACTTTGAGAGTCTTATAATAGTGATTACTGTTAGAACTGATTATAACAGCTTATAACAGTTTATTTCAATTAAGAAACTCTCACAGTAGTAGATTTACTAAGCTCAGAGACTGAGTGAGTTCTGATTTAAGATAGAATATATCAAGAGAACTAAGAACTCAGCAGATGAACTCTCTCACAGATCAGACTATATTAAGAAGATCAGAATAATAGATATAGAGAGACTAGAGAAGACAGAAAAGCTTCACAGAATGCTTAAACTGAGTGTTATGAAGAGATTGACTGAAGAGTCTTCTAATTCTCTATAAGAGAAGAGAGAAGAGAAAGAGAAAAAGTCTGTACAACTACTTCTTATAACACTGAGAGTTAACACTCTGAGAATCTCTGCAAGAATTCTTGAAGAGAGTATCTATAATCTGAAGAGTTTGTGAGTTTTGAGAAGTACTGTAGAAGACCTGATGTAAGAGAAAATAGAGTATAAGTCTTTATAAAATCTTCTATTCAGATTGTCTGAACTATAACTGAAGAATAAATATACTCAGTATATTCAGAAACTGCTTACAGCAGAAATCAATTCTGCAGAAATAAAGAATTGAAGAGACTTAAATAATCTCTTATAAAGAGAGAGTCAGATTTATATATCTATAAATGAGTTTCTATATATAGAACTTATTAAAAAGCATCATGACTCTTCTCTAACAGATTATTTTACAGATACTAGAACTTATAAGTTACTTATAAGAAAATACTTCTGACTGAAGATATGAGAACTTGTGAAGAAGATAGTGAATTCTTATACTATTTATCAGGATTTGTGAGTAGTGTAGTTCAGATTATATGAAGAACTTACTTCTCTACTCATCTCACAGAAATCTTGAAAACAGCTAGAAATGAATACTCTTATAAGCCTCTCTGAAAGCAAGAACATATATAATGCCTGCTTTGATAGTATACTGATGATAGTGAATTACTTTATCAAGATAACACACTTTATACTCATCTGTAAGAACTTGAAGTCAAAGAATTTAACTCATATCTTTATTCATAATATAATTCAGTTGTATGAGTTGTCTGTAAATATTATCTCAGACAGAGAATTAATCTTCACAGAAGAGTTCTGATCTGATCTGATAACTATACTGAAGATCTTATAAGATCTAAGCACAGCTTTTCATCAACAGACAGATGATCAGATAGAACATCTGATAAGTATATTAAAACAGTATCTGTAATACTTTATCAATTACAATCAGAATAACTGAGTATATTAATTATTACTCACAGAGTTCACATACAACAACTCAAAGTATATCAGCACAGATAAAACCCTCTTTAAGATACTCACTGAGACTTATCTGTGAATAATCTTGATAAATCTGTGAGAGTATACTATAGAGTGTAGTAATGTCTGTGAATAGACTGAGAGAATTCAGAATATTCAGAAGAAAGTCTGTGAATTCTTGAGAAAGACTCAAGAGTATCAGAAGAGATACTATAACTTCAAGCATATTACAAAGAGTTTTAAGAAAGATGATAGAGTCTGACTAAGTCTAGAAAACATTATTATATGAAAATTTAGTAAGAAGCTGAATCTCTTACAGACAGAGTCTTATAAAATTATAAAGAAAGTTAACTCACAGTTTTATAGATTGAAACTGTTATCTGAGTTACAGATATATAATATTTTTCATATCTCTTTACTTCACAAATATAAGAAATTCTCAGAAGAGAATTCTGTGACTTATCACTCTATTCACAAAATACTAGAGAGTGAAAGAGAATACTAGATCAAAGAGATTATTAACTCAGAGAAGCAAGATTACAAGCTCTGATTCAAGGTTCAGTGATAAGAATATTCTGACAAGATGAATGAGTTCACTTGAGAATTATTTAGATAGATAAGATATCTGTAGAAGCTGAGACATGACTTTCATACTATGAATTCTGATAAGTCAGAATGACACAGTCTTCACTAAGAATCTGATTGTGATAAAGATATTAACACTGTCATTTATAAACTCTAGTCTATAAGATAATGAGTTTCTACTGAGATGAACAGTCTGCAGTGTACATAAGAGAAGAAGAAATCATATTCTCATTAAAGTTAAAAAACAAGAAAAACAAACAGAGCTGTAAACACAATTTAGAGATTAATAAAGAAAAAATAAAGAAAACTCACACTTATATTCTTAACACTCATGACACTCAATCTTCTCATAACTATCAATTTTCTTCTTCAAAGAAGCAGAGAGTATCATGCTCATAGTACAGACAATTGTTACATTTGACATGAAGACTGTCAGAAATGCACAGACTTCAGAGAAGTCAGACATCAGAATACATACAGTTGCAGCAGAGTCTTGAAGACTGATTATCTGCATATGTGATCAGATATCTCTTATAAAGCTGTATTCACTCTCTCAGTTATACTGAAGTATTCAGCCTGGAAATAATTGAGATACAGAGAGAAGACTCATCTGCTCAGACTAACTTCTATCACAAATTCATGACATTCACATTGCCTTGATTATTCAGATTTTACAGGTACTCAGAGACTCATCTTTCATTGACAATGAGATTGCAGAAATGCATCACAGTATGAGAATCATTGATAGAGAACCTAGACATATTCACATATATCTGATCAGAGATTGTGCAGACAGAGAAGAGATGATCATAGGCTCACAGAACTGCAGGAGACACTGGCAACACCAGAAGCTTTACAAGAACTGTCAGCTAGAATCTGTAAGAAATTACTTATAAGAAGACTTACAGCAAAGAGAGAGACTGCACTGCTTGAAACCAGAGACTGGTCTGAGAGAGATAGGGGATTAATCACTGATCTGAAGATCAGGTGTAGTGATGAAGCTGAGAGAAGTGAAGACATGATTGTGAGCAGTGACATCTCTGCTTCATCAGCTGATAAAAAGTGATTAGAGAAGTTACAGAAACACTTATGAAAAGCTCAGTAACAGTCAGATATTATTGCAAAGATATTGAAATTGAAAAATTTTTATTCTTGAAAAGTTCTTGAATCAATACACAGACATTGTCAGAAATACTTTCTCTCTGTTATCTGAGTGAAAATACTTCACAGATGAATGAGAATACTCACAGTTTATAAGAATAAGAGCTGTTACAGAAAAAGAGAAAAGAAGATGAGATTTTATAAACAGATCTGAGATATTTATACTACTCTAGAGAGATTTGTTTACACTGTGAATGATTTCACAGAACAGCTAGATCACTCTAGTAAATAAAAGTAATTATAAATTACAGATCTGAATCTTTCTATATAATTATAAAGAGTGATTACAGACTGCAGACATCTTAATTCTATAATTCTACAGAGTTAATGAAAGAATGGAAAATTTCTCACAATTCTACAGTATTAAAGAACAATGATTCACAAGAATAAGTGAAAGATCAACTCATAAATGTTTCTCTTTGATAAGAGTAATCTCATAGAAAGTGATTTATCTGTGAGATAAATCTGTGTGATGATCACATAAGAATCTCATGAAAATAATTGAGAGTCAACTAAAACCCTTCTATATGAAAGATGTGAGATGAATCTGTATAATAGTCAGAGAAGAATCTGTAGATTATAAAGAATCTCATAGAATAAGAAACTGAGTGACAGACTCTTTTCTCTTTATAATAATAAGGGATTTTTCCTCACTGAGGTTTTTTTATAGATGCAAAGAATTTTTAGTGAGTATCACTGCAGTGCTGAGCTGATTCTATAAAGTCACTCAGTGAAAGGCTTTGCAGACAAAGCCTTAGAGAGGAAGAGATATGTAAGAAATCTCACTTCTTACAAATTCTTTATCTCTATTTCTATCTCTTGTGTAATCAATAGGGCTAGCAGCTCTTGACTACACACAACTATATAGACTGGAGTTCACAAATACTATTTATAACTCAGCTTGAATGCTATTATACATTTGACCTCTACATTTTATCTTTCTACCGTGAATACTTCTAGTAGTTAACAGTACATATCACGCCAAGCTGCAAACACCCGAATAATCGCCTGCGAGCACTTATTCTTACATATTATATCAGTGTGATTCTAGAACATCTCAAAAGATAGCATATAAAAAGTGATGAGTGAAAAAGTATCTGATTGATACTGTTTCACTTATTGAGGAAAAACTTCACACTCAGGTAAATGCCATGTATGCAAACAGATGAGATATGAGAAAGAGAATGAGAGTAGTGAATGAGATTTAAAGAAGTTTACTTTCTACTCAAAAGAAGAATAAAAGAGAGAGATGACTATCACTGAAGTTATACAATGATAACAGAAATCATATAATAATACAGTGATATAGTGATATAATGATACAGTGATATAGTGATATAATGATACAGTGATAACAATAGATATTATATAATTAATAAGAAAATCACTGAAATGAATACCTTCTCTAGCTGATATAAACAACACTCTTCTCTACTATCTGAACTGAAAGATATGCAGAACCTCTCAGAGAGTTTACTTAAAGCAGTAAGAAAAGCAGCTGAGACTGCTGAACTGAAATCAAAGCTCTGTACATGTATGAGAATTCTAAATGAGATCAAGGCCTTGTGTACACAGTAGCAGACTGAGACAGAAGTTAAACAACAATTAGCATTCACTGTAAATCAAGTATTCACTATGAAGAGCTTCACTGATGCAATCATCATTATTAATAAGAATAAAGAAAATCAGATCTTAGATCTGTAGTGAGAGATTGAATATTTATACAGACAGATGACTATACTGAATCTGAAGATTTCATTATAATTATTCACAATCTCTTCAGAAGTGTACACATTATCAGAGACTACTGTGTAGAATAAGAATCTGAGTATGAAATATATTAAGCTGAGAGATCTGCTGAAGTTATTAAGTTTTAATAGTAACTGAAAAAATAATGCTGTAATCAGCTGACTAAGTCAGATGTGATTATATTATCAGATTGAATATAAACTCACAGACAGACAGTTAATAAAATTTCAATAAGTCTTAAGATCTGCTGCATTTCTACATAGAAAAGCAAAGTTATTGTGAATAACTGATAAAAAGATAAATCTTACAGACTCAGAGTAATATTCATTCTTATAAATATAAAATAAGTGTTTCAAATGAATCTTGCATAACTTTGAGAAAGTGAATATATAAGATAAGTGTTATAAACACTTCACTGAGTGTAGATAAGTAAGTGATCTTATATTATACTTTACACACTTCAGCTTACACTATTTTATATTGAATAAAGAGCTTTCAACATCTTTCTATTTACAGATCTTCATTCATGATCTTATATCTGAGTTGAGAGTGAAATGAAAATGCTTAATCTCACAATCAGACATAGTGAAAGAAGTATATAACATTCTCATTATATAGAAACAAGTAAGTCAATTGCAATAGAAAATACTGCAATTGAGTATATCTCAGTGAAGAATGAGTAATCAGACTTCTATAATACAAGTCACACACTCAGATATAATGAATCTAGATCTGAATATTATTGCTAAAGTGCTGAATTCTCTGAAAAAGAAATCCTCTGAGTGAAAATCTTGATATTATGAGTATTAAGCTTGCTTCAACTGCAGATGCTAAAATCATGATATAAAAGATTACACTCAGCATGTACAGTCAAGAGAAATAAGAGAGTTAAAAAACTAGCAGAATCAGTGAGCTTGAAGACACTCACTGATATTCTATAAAAAGTCTTCAAAGTGAAAGAGATGTCTGTATTAGATGACTCTCTGAATTCTGTGAATATAAAGAGAAAGCAGACTTCTGACTGAGATGCAGATAAGAAAGTGAATACTCATCTTAATATCTTAAGACCTGAAATGTTAATGTATAAGAGATACTTAAGTAAGAATTGAGAGATGACTGTAAAAGTGTTAACAGACACAGAAGCTTCTATATAATATATTAATAATTATATAATCTGAAGATTGAAAGAAATTCACTGAGTGAAGAATCTCTGATGTATAAGATTATCTGATAACTGATATTTAATATTATCTGTAAGAGTAAGAGTTTTCTTGCACTTCAGAGAATGATCTTGCTATATTTAAGTGTGAGAGCTGCAGAATGTGAAATATGACCTTATTCTCAGACTTAATTGATTTCAAAGGTTTAATTCACAGATTCAATGATGTATATATCATATGTAGTTAACTGATAGAAAGAAAACAGTTCATACAATTCTATCAACTGATATGAGAAGGACATTTCACATCTCTGATATAGAAGAATTAAATCTGCTTATACATTAATAAGCAAAGAGAATGATTTGCAAGATCTTATCTGAAAGCATTCTGTATATCATACAGAACTCAGAAGTGAAGAAAACCAAGATAAAAGATATATAAGAGAACAAGTGTATGAAGAAGCTTCTGAAGAAGTATAGAAAGATCTTCTGAACAGATCTTTCACTGAAATTGCTGCTGAAATGAGAATTTGTACATGAGATTAACATGAGAAATGCAAAACCAGTCAATCAGAATATGTACTCTCTGTCACAAACACATCTCAAAGAACAGAAGTGTCAGATCACAGATCTTCTAGAATGTAATCTTATACAATTCTCATCAAGTATATGAGACTTTCCAGTTCTATTCATGAAAAAGACAGATGAAGAGTGATAGATGTGTATTAATTATCAAGCACTTAATAAGCTTATGATTAAGAATGAATATTCACTGCTATGAATTCAATAACAGTTGAATACAGTCAGAAATGTCTGATATCTATTAAAGATTAATCTTCTCTCAGAATACTGACAGATCTGTGTAGACAAACTGTCAGTTCTGTGAATCACATTTAATATATAATGAAGAAAGTTTGAATTTCTAGCAATATTATTCAGTCTGATAAATACACTCATCATCTTTCAAATAATGATGAATACAATTCTTTATAAACAGAATAAAATCTCATATCTTGTATATCTTAATGACATTCTAGTCTTTTCAAACTCATATAATAAATATCTGAAGTATCTTGATAAAGTGCTTATAACTCTGACAGAGTATAAGCTCTATATCAAATTAATTAAGTATATGTTTGAAATGAAAGAGTTGAAGTTCATAGAATATGTAGTAAGTGATAACTGTATATATCTTATTTCAGAGAAATTGAATGTTATAGCAAATTAACTGTGACTGAGAAATGTACATTATATACAATAGTTTCTTAAGTTAGTCTCATATTACTGCAGATTTATCAAGAATTTCATATGAATATCTGCATCACTCTTAGATCTCTTAAGAGAAACAGATACAAATCTGTGAAAGAAGAAGTTTTATTCAATTATCTGAAATACTGTATATAAAGAGGCTTTTCTCATACTGAGAAAATGTATAATAATATTCTCAGTGCTTATTTAATCAGATTGTGATAAACCTTTCTACATTAAGACAGACATATTCAAATGAGCTATCAAAGACACTCTTCTACAGATGAGTAAGAATGACAAGCTGCACTCAGTGATGTATAATGATAGGAAACTATCAGACACTGAGCTTAATTACTCAGTGTATGAAAAGAAATTGCTAGTAATTAAGCACACACTGATATTATAAAATAGATATATTGACAACAGATATATAACAACAGTGATCACAGATTATAAATGCCTTATCTATCTATAATCAATGATAAAATCTTTCAAACACTTAGCATGTTGAATCTCAGAGTTTTAAGTGTATAATCTTCATATTAAATACTGAAAGAGATTAGACACTGTGATGTCTGATGCAATCAGTTGCAGACTTAATTTTATAAGTGAGAGTTCTGTGAACCAGATATAAGAAATATTTGTATTAAACACACTGAGAGAATGCAAGAAATCAGAATGAGTGAATATCATAATCTCTTGCTTAAAGAATGACAAGGTATCAGATAATAAGTATCTTATAAAAGTAGTAGAAGAGATGCTTTCAAACTTCAAGCTGAGAAAATTGAAAAACAATGTTATGCTTTATTATAATCTAGAATACACAGAAGCTTTCTATCTAGAATCTCTATTTAAATATGACTTGATAACTCATATACACAAGGAATTCAGCTACTTAGAAAGCTCTGAACTCATGAGTGTACTTGAACTAAGAGCATACTGGCCAAGTATGGCTGAGAACATTCAGGCATATACTCACAAGTGCCTGAATTATCAGGTCATAAAAGAATCTAAGAAAGAGTTAGAACATGAGAAAGTATAACATCAGATGAAGTGTATAATACAACTGTTTAAATAATAAGAAGTGAATCTCATAGACATATTACTGTGAATGCTAAATGAAAATCAATGAATAATCACTGCTATTGATTACACTACTGACTGACCAGTTACAAAAGCAGTTTCAGAGGTGACAGAGAAGATAGTGATGAAGTTTCTACATAATGAGATCTATGTTAACTATGAAATGTCACATGAGATTCTAACTGATAATAGTGTGAATCTCATAGAAGAAGCAGTGAGGCATTTTATGAGTCAGTTACAGACAAGATATTATAGAATAACATTATATCATCTGCAGATAAACAGAAAGATGAAACACTTGAATGAAATCTTGAATAATATGCTGATGAAATATCTAGTGAGCAAGCCTATAAGATTATGAGATGAATATCTCAGTCAGGTGCTATTAGTCACACAAATCTGGCAGTATGCAGTCATCAAGCATTCACCATTCTACCTGTTGTATGAATTGCATCCGCGCATCCCGGAGAATGCTTCAGAAAAGGTGAGAAAGGAAACAACAGTCACAGACATGAAATCAAGATTGAAAGAGATCAGTCATACACATGCAAAAGCTAATAAGTTACTTCTGAACTAAGAAATTTAATCAAAAAGAATATGAGACTCACTAGTTAAAGAATTGAGTCTTAAGATGAGAATGTGAGTTCTTATATACAATGAGAGTTCTGAGAAGTTTCAACCTAGATGGTTTGAGCTATATAAAATACTCAAATCACATTCTCTGGAAATATATGCATTGAAAGAACCAGAGGAACAGATCTTATACAACTTAATAAATGATTCACAACTTATAAAAGTAAAGATACAAGACCTGAGTGAATTATAATTATTCACAGCACTATTATCAGTATTGAAAAAGAAGAGACTTATAATTGAAAAGTCTTATGAAGTAAGAGAAATCATAGATGCTTACAAATCAGATAATCTTACTTATTTCAATCTTTTCATAATTATAAGAAAAGAATAAGAAGTAATGAAGAAATCAGATGAATATTACACTTCAATAAGTGATAAGACTGTAGCTGATTATATAATAACATGCTGCAGATAGCAGATGCAACATGATAAAGAGCAGTCTCAAAGTGACAGACTTGTATATAAGTCAGGTCACAGAAGAAAAAGAAATTCAGAGTTGAATTCAACTGTTTATATCAGTTTAATTGCAGAGATCACAGAGAATGAACTATCTGAAACATTCACAGATGTATAAGATCAAGCTATCTCAACCCCTGAGAACACTCAGAGGTCAGATGAGATTAGTTTCAATAAGCTGTTTACTGTAGTAATCTGAGTGAGTGAAGAGAGACAGTATAATGCATGAAGCAGAATCACAAAAGATGAAAGCTGCTGAACCTAGTCACTGAATACTGTACTATATAGAGGTTGTATAAGAGTAGTAGCTAGCAGATAAAGAAAAAGTGTAAGAAAAGAGATAATGAATTGATCATCAACTGTAAGAGTCAGCTGCAAAGACAAATGTTATCATACACACTTCATTCATTTTCATACATCATATGTTAATCTATTTTCAAAGCCACATCATCTGAAAAATGTCAAAAACAAAGAAAATCTCAAAACTCGAGATCTGTAAGAGATTTGAGAGCTGTAAGCTGCTTTTACAATAACACTGTATATGTCTCTGATTTCTCTATCACTCTGTGTACAACATTAATGTCATTTATCACAAGATTGACTGAAATGCCAATATAGAAATGTGTATGTGTATATATAAAGAAATTGAAGAAGAGCATGAAACTCACAGAACCAGAAGCCAGAGCAGAGAAAATGAAGATGAAAGAAATAGAAGAAGAAGAAGACACAGAATCAGATAAATAACAGCAGAAGTCACTCAGAGTTAAACACTTATAATCTGATATACACACAATCTTCTCTGTAGAGAAGAAAGAGAAAGCAATGAGAGAAGCTTAAGAGTGAGAGGAAATAGTCTCAGCAGTGTTATTATCTTTGATCAGAATGGTCTCTGACATCAGAGCAACTAAGAACTATTGTTAGTGTATGAAAATCACAAAATCAGAGATGGAAACAGTTACTGAATAAACACCTGCTGATCTTAGAGTTGTACACATAATTACAACATGCATGAGACTTCTCAGAAAGAGAGAGAGAGATGCAGAAAAATGCAGGAAGTAGAATGCAGTGTGTGAACAGCTCATTCTTATAATAACATCTCAGACAAGGTATACAAGCCTCATACTCACAGATGTAAAAGAGAATAACATCTGTGTTTCTGTTTCTAAAAACACAGATATCTTTTACCTGTATTACAAAGTTAAATGACAGACATCAGAGAATAGACTGATATAAATCTATCATTCTGAAGAAATTCATCAGAGCAGATATTTCTATAATATTAAACTTTACAGTTGTAAAAAGCTTCTTGATATCTGTGAATATCATGACTTTATATATAGTAAAACTCATAATGATTTTCTCTAAGAACAGAAAAATCAGTGTTAGAAAGAAAAGATGAAAAAGAAAAAGACTTACAATCTCAATACTGTTGAGAAGAGAAGTGATTCTCTGATATAAATAAATGATTATCTTATTATAAATATTTAAAATAAATATAATAATCAGCATCTGTGACTGAGCTTCAGATAATTATATTATATACAGTCTTTGTACAATAAATCATTCTGAGAGTCAGTAAGAAGAGCAGAAGTGTACATACTGAGAGAGATAATTCATTAAGTCTATACAATATCTTCTTGAAATGAGAAGAGCTGGTAATGAAAGCAGAGATAATAAAACCAGAAGCAGTGAGAGTAGAGATCATGAGAACAGAGATAGCAGAAGTGAGAGAATCAGACACAGAGATAAGTGTAGAAGATTGAGAGAGAGCAGCAGAGAAAGAAGTGATAGAAGAGATAAGAGAGAATGCAGAAGATCTGATTATATATAATACAGATAATTTCTTTATTATCACATTCTTTAAGTTCTCAATCAATGATTCAACACTGAGTTCACTATCATCAGTAAATGCAGATCTGTCAACATGTGAAGATTTTATATGAATAAAAATAACATATCAGCATCTGCATTTATGTAAAATTGTGCTAGAAAACATAATTAGAAACTCACTGAGAAGAAAACAGTCAAGAATGTATAAGAAGATGAAGAAGATATGTTATTCATAATAGTACATTCTGATGATTGTTAGAAGATAAACAAGTTCTGGTCATGTTTCACAATGTATTACACTTACTGCTAATGAACTGCTCAGTATAAGCACTATAAGAACACTTATTATAAGAACAGAGAGTTATCACCAGAAATGTGTATGATATAATAGATGAACAGATGAAAAGAATTGAACAGAAGAAGAAGTAGAAATCTTGAATAAAATAGTAACATTCAATAATGATAATGATAAAGATAATGATTGAAGAATGAGAAAAGTTAGTGAATAAGTGATATAATATAGTGAAAGTTTCTTTGTAAGAGTATACACAGAACACTAGCTGAATCAGGAATAGGTCACATAATTGTGAAACACTAGTGGCGAGCTAATCCACATGAGGCTAGGATGTACAACATGGTCACGTGAGCGTGACTGAATCTGGTGAGAGAGGATGTGGTTCGGAAGAATGTACAACCATCGGATAATAACACGGCCGCTTCCGAACTACTAGTGTATGAATGTAAAGAGGGGGCCATAGCGGCCACTAATTAATTTAGCGTACGATATTACAATATATAAGAAGCCGGCGTACGCCTGTAATCGTACGCTGGCTTAAGCAACCTTTGTACTACATATTAAAGGTCTCAGATTCACTTTTCAAATAAAAATCTAGTTTCAGATAAAGAATATATTTGAATTCTTAGTCACATTTTCATTCTGATCTCATTATTGAAAATAATATTAAATAAGATTATGAAATCATTTCTCACTTACATAATATCATAATATAGTGCTCATTTATTGAAAATTTAACAGAGAGTGTTATTAAATATTATTACTTTTCTGAACACAGATTATAATTAATATCATTTTAATTAAAAAAAAAATGTAAAATACAAAAAATAATAAAAAAACAAAAAATAAAACAACAAGAAAAAATCACAATAAAAAAAAAAAAAAAAAGAGAAAGAAAAAAAGAAGAGAAAGAAAAAAAGAGACAGAAAGAGAAAGAAAAATAAAAAAAAAAAGAAAAGAAAAAGAAAAAAACAAAAAATAAAAATAAAAAAAAATCAAGATTGCAGAGCTGCAGTACTCTTAAAATACTCACTTCTCAGAGTCTTTACAATATTTATTATTAACTGTGTATCTCTCACAGTGAGAGTAATACAGTCATGATAAGTCATTGTCTTAACATTATCTAATAAATAATCAGTATATATCTATATAAATGTGAATAATTAGAAAATATACACTTAAAAAGTGTGATCAGGGTGAACTCTGCTGTCACTTGAATGATATCAAGAACAGAACACTGAAATTGATAATTTCTCTCATTGATTTCATGAACAAGACATGTGAAGATAATCTTGAAGAATATAAAATTCTCTGACTTCTGATAGAAACAGATCTCATAAAGAGACTCTATTTTCATTATATCAGAGACTGAGTGTTATCAAAAAGTATTACTTCAATATATATATACTTACTGCAGTGATTCACTCTCTACACATGTGACTGAGAGTTGTAACTTTCTCATGCTACACAGCTCTTTCTGAAATGCTGCTGCTGATTTACAACTCACATAGTCTCTCAGTTCAGCATGCACTGTGTATATACAGCTCTGCATGCTGAGGCTGTGTTGATCATTATAATCTGATGTGATACTCACTTTTCATGAGCTATGTTTCATTTGATTAAGAGAGAAAGAGAACATGACTGCTGTTTTATTTAAGAGAAAGTGAGTAATTAAATCTATAGAAGATAATTTGATTTCTTCTGTATTTAAAATTTAATTAGTCTATACTCTTCAATTTGAGAGTTTCTGAGAGTGTTTTAATAGTTTTCATATCAGCTTGAAATTAGTGATTGATTGAAGAAGAGAAAAGAGAGAAGAAAGAAATAAGAATAACTTATCTTTATAATATAAAAACAGAGAATTGCTGTAATTATTTGTTCTAGTAACAAAGATCTGTTTTCTGCATGTATCTCTGATACAGATTATATAATAACTGTATATAAAGAATATCAACAGTGCATGTATTGAATGAAGATAATATTACTATGCAACACTGTAGCTGTTTCTGTACATTGCTGAAAGCTGTTAATATTTTCTTTAAGTCTCTTTATATTTGATAAGTCAGTAATATATTTCAATACACTCTCTCTTTCATTATCATTATCATTATCATTATCATCATCATTATCACTATTATCATCATTATTATCATTATCATTATTATTATCATTATTATTATTATATTATTTCTGACTGTCTCTTCTGTCTTCATCTCTCTTCAATACTTACTGAAATTAATCATGTCATCTCTCTTCAAATATTCTATGGTTCTGTGAATCATCAAGGCGCGTGAGCACTGTCACAGATTGAAGAAAGAGAAGAAGAAGGTATTCAAGTGAGAGAAGACAGATTGCAAGGCATGTTATAATGCCTTGAAGAGACTCTATAAGAGAGTAGAATGATAATGATTTTAAGTAATACTTCTGATAGATTTAGACTGAACTAAGTATAGAAATAATGTGAATAGCACTGCCTGTGAGAGATTGAAGAAGAAGACAGTGAAGAGTCTCATATAGTAGTAATGAGATCAGAAGAAGTTCTGAGAATGATTTAAGACTAAGATGAAGAGAGAAAGAGAGAAGAAGAGTATTACTATAAATAAGTAATAACAGAAGAAGATTGAGAGAGTGTTAAAGTGAGAGATAAAGAAGTCAAAACTGATAAGTTTTTTATTTATTGAGAGATAATGATTTTTAATAATACTTCTGTTCTCTAATTGATTAGCAGAAGCTGACAGAGAAGAAGAGAATTAAGACCTTGTTCAGATCTTGAATATACTTCATAATTCAGAACATTGAGAAGACAGCTCTGCTCTCTGAGCATGTCAATCTGCTTATCACTGAGATGGAACCTGAGACAGCAGACCAGAAAATGTGGGATTTTGAGATACAGATTGACCTGGCTGAGAGAGAGCAGTAGAAACTCTTTTCTGAGAAGATAGTGAAGAGAGATTTTAAGATGATTATCATCTCAGATAAGAAGAAGAAGAAGAAGAAGAAGAATGAGAAGTGAATTGTGAAGAATGATAAGAAGAATGAGAAAGAGAAGAAGTAGATTTTTTTCTTTTTATATTAGTTAGTTATAAGTTTAAGTTTTTAATTATTAATAATTAAAATTGATTTTGAGTTTTCAAAAATTATTGTACAAGTTGTAATCAAGTCAGGAATGATATATATATATATATATATTTAACTATCATGATTCACAAATCACTATAATATATAAGTATCAACATTTTTTCAATATTGATATTTATAATATTAATATATTTTTAATAATATCATCTGATAATGTAATTTGATAACACTCTCTTTCACAATATTAATATATTTCAAGAAATATAACAGAGATTAATCAAGATTATTTATTTACTTTTATACATCAATGATATTCAATCTGAGTTAGTACTAAAATTATAACTAAGCTAAGAAACAAGATTATTTTCTCTTATATTAATTCTTCTTACACACATCAGTGATCAGTTATTGAAAATAAATTATTATCTTTCTCAAATTATTATCATGTCTTCTGAATTCACTTCTTTCACTTCTTTTACTTTTATTAAAGATTCATAAACTCTTTAAGAAATCACTGTGAATCACAAAGTCTATATTGTTTACAATTCAATACAGAATACTCTCTTTCAATTATAATAGATAATTACTTCATTCTTCACATCTGATTTCAGGTCATGAAATTTATGAAAAACTTAACACAAATATTGAGATGAACTATGAAATAATTATCAATAGATTATATTATAGATTACTGAAGAGTTATCTCTCTACTGCAATCACTGTAACTTTATTCAGAAATATTCATTATAAACTGATCATGACTCTGAAGAAATTTCCTGATATCTGAAGTCATCAGAATGTAGATAATAAAAGAAAAATAATCAGAAAATTACTACTGAGCTGATAAGTTACTCTATCAGATAATAATTTTTAGTAATACTAACTTTCTAATTTGAAGGAAATTATGTGAAAATAATCATGTATCAGTACTCTGATTCTACAACTCTTATCTGATAACTTTCATAAATAATTACTTTGCATGTGTATATCTCTGAATCTTTCTCTTTAATTAATTGAAAACCCTGAATTCTGAATACTTCTTCAAATACTTAATTTAAATCTTTATATTTCACATTGATTCTGTCTTCAGTTCAATCTTGAGATATATTACAAAGTCAATATACAATATCTAGAATCAGAGTTGAAGAATCATTGAAGAGTGTCTCTCACAGTGAATACATGAACTAGTACAAACAATCTTACATTTATGAGAGTTATATATTATTACATTGATGAGAACTGAACTTATTAAGAGATATTAATTGAATTTGAATCATTGATCAGTAGTTATACTGAGAATTATATAACAGAGATATTAATGACTGTGATTAAAAATGACTATTGAGATATTAGTTTCAGTCTTCTTATAATTACAACTGATAATACTGCAAATAACTACACTATAATAAAGAGCTTGAAGCAAAAATTGACTTTGCATTTCTGAAATAATAAACAAGGTCATATTCTCTACATTACTCATGTGGTTTAACTTGTAATGCAAACACTGATAAAGAATCTTAATATTGAGATGAAGAATAATGAGATGACTGATTCTTAAGATGAGAATGAGATGAAAGTGATTACTCAAGTAACTTTTGCATTTACTTTATAAAAGATAATATTTTTTGACAACACTTTTTAATATTGCTTTTTGATAACACTTTTTGATAATACTACTGTTAATTTTGAATAGATTGACTAATAATTTAAATATCACAGATTTGAAACATTGTTAATGTGATTTGTATCTTCTCTAAACAATAACAATGATTTCATGATATTCAATAAATAAATAAATCAGTCATATTACTGAATATGATACAGAATGTTAGAATATGATGAAGTTCAATATATGAGATAGCTGTTCAGACTCTTTAATTATGTCAGATGATTAATCATTGAGTGCAACACTCTAATCAGAAAAAGATTCAGATATTGAAACTTTCTGATATAAAGTGAACTCAGTTGAAATATGTGATTGATTTACTGTTTCAGTTTTATAAGATAATAAAGACAGTCTCAATTACTTGTACATCAATGCTGCAGTTAGTCTGATGAGTGTATAACAGTTTATTTACTTATCTTGAGAAGCAGTTAAATCACTTAAAAAGAAATTCAGTCTGAGATGATGCTATAGTGCAGGCTATTATTGCTGTAAGAGATAAACTGGCATATTATTACAGCAAAACTGAACAATCTTTTACAGAGTACTATGCTATAGCAGCTCTACTAGATTTCTTCTATTAAGTTAATATCTACACTTCTCAAGATTGAACAGAGAAGAAATGAGACTCATATGTTAAATTAGCCTGAGACTACTACAATGCCAACTATCAGAGATTTGAATAAGCAGATGTTTGAGATGTGAAGACAGTGAAATACAATTCTCTAGTAAGTAACAATCTTTAATAACACTTCATATCTCATAGAACTATAATATTAACTTTGAAACAGAACTTATATACATTGATTGCAACTGAAAATCAGATAAAACTACATGCTTATAAAACTGAATTTGACTGCTATCTTCAAGATAATCTGATGAATTTACATGTTAAATCAATTCTAGAGTTATGAAAAATTGTTGAGAGTATATATTCAACTGTTGCACTGATGATATATGATATTCTGACAATTTCATTGACAGAGGTGAGAATGAAGTGAAAGTTCAACTCAAGTTAAGATATTTATTACTATCACTGAGAACAATTACAAGGAGAAACAATCAAGAAACTCATGATTGTAAAACATGAAATTATCAGACAGTTTAATACCTCTGATCACAGTATATCAGAGAAGTGTAGTTTTCATAAGAAAGTGAAGAATAAATTTACACAAGAATATATTTAGTTGTTTCATGAGTATTATTAATAATTGTTATCAAATTCTGATTATATAAGTAATCACTGAATAAACTGAATGAGACTGATTTTAATCTTCAGTCTCAGTCTCATTCTGATTTTGAAAGAATGATCATCTTTCACAGTTTATTCTGAGAAATTACTCTCATTTCACTATTCTTGAATTAAATCTGGTCATTTTTCACACTATTTCTCTCAGAAATGGTTCATTTTCAGATTTTTTTGAGGCTTGGTTCTGGTGGGACTCACGCCAAGAAATGTATGAGACCAGACCAAATGGGATCAAATGTGAAATTTATGGTCCCGCCGGCCAGTCTATGTATAATGCACAGTGCTTTATAATATGCTCAGAATTCTCATTTGCATTGTAGAATAAGCATTTTATTGAATCAAATCTATCATTAAATCTTTGTATATAAGATTTGAAATAGTCATGTTCTAGTTTCAGCTGTATTATAGATGAGAATATTTTCTTTTTACATTTAATTAAACAAGATTTCTACTTAGGTTTTGTTTCAAATCTTGAATAATGTATACTCTTCTTTTGTTTCTGCCAGCTTTCATTTCACTTATCTAAATAAGATTCTTTTATTCTTCTCTTTATAAAAGATCAGAACATAATTTTTTGAATAGATCTGCTTAATTCTGCACTCTTTTTTACAGCTGAATCAGTTAATTCATTGTCATGAATATTCATATGAGCAGAAACTTAGTGTAGATGAATTATTAGCTTTAATATTCTTCTCTTTTGAATTTTTAAAACAGAGTTTAAGATCAGTTCAAGATTCATTTAATTATTATAAATCTGACTATTTCTGAGTCTTTTTAAAACAGCTTGACTATCAGAGAATATTCATATCTTCTTCAAACTATTTCCTCTTTTATAAGATTTTATTTCAATGAGTTTGAAAGCTTTCACTATTATAAATAGTTCAGTATCAAAGACTTTAGATTCACAGCCTAAATTTCAGAAATCTGAGATAAAATTGATATTATCTTCAGTATAAGCAATGTCTGTGCCTAATCTATTTAAATTCTCATTTTTAAAGTCATCTGAATAAATCAGAATAGAGTCTTCTATATTAATTGTGAAAGTTCTCTTCAAATGCTGTTCATATTCTTTCTTCTTAAATAGTTCACTTATTTACAAGTCTATAAGAGATTCAAGCTTTTCTCTTCAGAGAGATATCTTCTCATGATTAACTTTCTCAATATTTAAAGAAAAAAATTAATTTTTAATCAGAGAGCATAGTCTGTACAGTTGAGAAGGCATATTCTTTGAAGAATTATTTTCATTTCAATCAAGAAATCTATTTTAATCCAGTTGATTTTCAGAGTTAATTGATGAAAATGAAGAAGAGACTCTTTCTCTGATTATATAATTTAAGCTCATCTTTATAACTCTCAGAGTATTGTTCATACAGGCCTTTTCAAATCTAATAGCAGAAGAAGAAATTGAAGCTTCAATTTTTATTACTTTAATAGAAGATGATTTGAATGCTTTCAGAATTCTTCTCAAAGCTCTGTTTTACAGACTTTGAAAGAGTTCAGTGCAATTCTCTTGATTATTTCATCAAACTTGAACTCTATAATCAGCTACTGAGATAATACAGGCTATATATAACTATCTCATAGTCTGAAAGAATAGATCTCTCTCTGTATTTAATAGTCTGATTATATTATTCAATAGTCTTTCTATCTTGACAGTTCTTTGTTGAATGTGATATTTAAAATTCAACTTGAAGTTTAATCATACTTCTAATCATTTGATATTTACACTGAGTTTAATCTCTCTATTTAAAAGAGTTAGAGATAGTTCTTTCTCATTGAATCTAGAAAAGAAATGAATTAACTTAGTTTTATCTATATTAAATTGAATTTGATTGATATCTGCTCTAATAAAGATTTCCTTTACAGCTTCTTCAATTACTTTCAAATTCTCTTTGATAGTTTTTAAGCTGTAGACTAGATCAATATTATTCATATAACTCAGAGATCACACTATTCTCATATTTCTATACTTGAATAGATATGCAGTGTATATTGCAAATAAAATGAGTGAGATTGAAGATTCTTACAGTACTTCTATTTTTATCTCAGTCTTGTCTTGTTTTATTTCATTCAAGAAAAGTTGTATAATTCTTTTAGATATAAAACAGTTAACTCATTTTATTAGAGAAAGTGACAGTTTTAACATCTTCAAAGTCTGAATTAACTTTGACTTTGAAACATAATTAAATACTTCTTTTATATCAATAAAAACTGCAGTTAAGATCAGATCTTCATACTTTGCTATTTAAATATCATAAATACCTGAGAGAACAGTGTCAATTGCAGAACCCTGTTTTCTATCTCTTATTTATTCACTGAATAAAAGAGAATTACTGATAGAGCTTATAAAAGATAGTTAAGTAGCTATTATCTTTTCTAAAACCTTTTCTAGACAGTTCAATAGAGATATTCTCTATATAACTTGAGAATGAAGTTCTTCTATTAGATTTATAAGAGAATCACTTCAGTGGCTTCTCTCTAGCATTCAGAATGATATTCATTTTTCAAGAGATTAAAAAGAGCTCAAAATATTCATTCTTTAAGTAGAAGTATGTATTTTGAATAATTAAGTGATTAATTGAATCAGGCTCTGCAGCAGTTTTAACTGAACTTGAGAAGATAGCTGACTCTAATTCATCTTGAATAAGATCAGGTCATTTCCAGTCATTTTCATCAATATAGTTGAGAAGTGATATATTCTCTTTCTCTGAATCTGAATCTGATGAGTTTTGAAAGAGAGTTCTTATAAAAGCTTGATATTTTTTCTTAAAAGAGTTTGCTGTATATAATTCATTCTGAAACTCATATTTTAAGGTTGAAAGTTTTGCTACACTTCTTGTTTTAGTATAGTTAAAAGCTTTAAAAACTTTCTTTTCTTATGCTTCTTCAAGAAATTTATTTCAGCAGTCTATTTTAGCTCTTTTAATATCTGAAAAATATTCATTTCTGATAGCTTTGAACTCTTTATTAGAAATTATATCATTCTTTCAATCTCTTCTAGCAGTAGTTAATTGTTTCCTTTTAGATATAATATTCTCATTTTATCAAGATTTTGAATACTCAGAAGACTTTCTCTTTGAAGTATTATCTTTAACACTTGCTAGAATAATAGATGTAATAAGCTTCACTCTATTCTCAAGTATTTCATTTGAGATATCTTGACCAGGATTTCAATATAGCTCACTCTGTCTTTCAGATTTTAACAGTTTTATACTTTCTTTAACTGTCTTTCAGTCAGCTTTTTCAAAGTTAAACTGATTAGAGAGAAGAGAATTTTCACTCATTTATTTCTCACTCAGTTCAATATCAAATTGAATAATCTCATGATCTGATTCTGATATCTCATTTAAATTAATAAATCAGTTTACAAGTCTTTTTTTCATTAGATTTTATAACATGAAGATTAGATCTATAATAGATTTCTATTTCATGTCTTTTCTAAAGAATGTTTGTTAATCAGACTTGTTAACTAAATCTATTGAATGCTCAAAGATTCATTTAATCAGATTATCAGCTCTTACTATTCTTTTACATTCTGAATTTCATCAGAGATGATGTGTATTAAAATCTTCTACAATTATAGAGTTTCTTGATGAAGTTATATTTAGAAATTCTCTATTAATTGTTCAGATGTTATTATTTTTCTTTAATAACTTTTCATTATAGATATTTATAAGCTGTATAGTATTAAACTCATTCTCTTTATCTATAATATCACTCATCAGAATATTAGAGTCAGATATAATATTAAATCTTAGATTAAATTGATATCTTGATCTCTTTCTTTCATAGATCACTACTCTTGACTTTATCTCAGACTTTTGAGATAGAAAGTAGTAGTAGCGTGAATGAGAAATAACATATTTTTACTCAGTATCAAAATTCAGCTTCTGAAGTAGTATAAAATCAACTTTTTATTCAAATGTAATTTGAAGATAAGAATAAATACAATTTAAGTTTCTATTTATATTATTTTAAATAAATGTGATTTTTGAAGAGTTTTTAAACTTTTTTTATTATTTTCATTGTATATTTATACTAAAAGAGAGTAGAGTAAAATCTAATCATTATTATCAGATAGTAGATTATAACTATTCTGAAAAGAAGAAATCTCAACTGCTTATATTATATCTAGTTTATTATCAGAGTTATTTCTCAATTCTCTAATTTTAACAGAAGTTTGAGAATTCAAATTCTATTTACATTTAGCTAGAGAATTGAAGTGTGAAGATTTAGATAGTTGAGAGTTTCTTCTTTTTAAGTTTACAGTTATAAGTTTACTCACTTCACTATTCTTCTCAGTTCTATATTTACTTTGAGCTTTATCTTTTCTTCAGTTCTTTTGAGTTCTTGAAGTAAATATACATTCTTTTGAGCTAGATGTATGTTTTTCTTTGCAATTAGAGCATTTAAGCAGAGTATATTAACATATTTCATCTCTTTTTGAGCATGTTTCATATTTATGCTCACTAGTTTTATGATCTCTGACACAGAATGTATATTTTGAATCTCTAAAATAGAAGATTGTAAAGTGTTTATATCTTTGACAGTTTAAACACTGTGTTTGAGCTTTGAGATTCATTCTTGAGTCTTTGTATTCATGAACTCTCATTTTCAAATCTGCTACTCTTACTTCAGAGATCTTTGACTATTTAAGTATCTTTATATATATTAAAATAGAGACATTTCTTCTGCTTTATCTGAGCTCAATTGAATTTAATTATATAGACTCTTTTCTCAGTTAAATATAGTTGTATTCTTCTAATTCATTTTTAAGAAGTAGCATTACTTCTTCACAGTCAAAAATTTCAACTGAAATATTATAAAGAATAAATTTATCTCACTTTTCATCTCTCTCAGATAGAATTATTGTATTTAATAAAGATTCTACTACTGATTTTCAGAGATTCTTATTCTGAATAAGGAATTCTGCACTAAATTCAGACATTGTAGTCAGAATAATAGAGTTTTCAAAGAAGAATGACTCAATTAAAGCTATAACTGATTTTTGAACTTTAATATCAGTTATTAACTGAGAAAAGAACTGCTGATTAATTTCATTTCTGATTCTGAAAATGAGATTTGAGTTTAACTTGTTTCTTTGTAAGATGTTCTGATTTGAGACTTTGAGAATAAGTTTTCTATTTCTGAAGATTTGAAAGTTTTTCTTCTTTTGCATTTTTTTCTTTACTTTTCTATGAATAGATATATAAGTAATATTCTTCTCAGTTTTCTCAGAATTTTGAGCAGATTTTGAGATAGCAGGTTTAGAGATAGTAGATTCAGCTGCTTGAGCATATGTTTTCTTCTGATTCAAAGAAGAAGAAGAAGTAAAAAAAGAGAAAGAAAAACAAGATAAGAAGTCAGTGATTATACTAGGAATTTTCAATGTTTTTTAAACTGTGTTTGAAATTTCGAGTTTGAACTTGATCATCTTCTGTAGTTGTCTAGTCTGAGTATGAAGAATTAACAGAACTTCTTCATTTATCTCACTCAGACACTGCTTTTCAAGAATCTTGCTTACTTTTTCAAGTTCCTGTATTTCAAAAACTTATTATTTCTCTATTTCTTCTTTCTTTCTTCTCTTCAGAATTTCAATCTCAGAAATAGCATTTGAGAAAGTATCTTTTTCCACATTAACTGAGTGTATTTTTGAACTCATTATTCTCACTCAATGAAAAGTTGATCAGACTATTTCAATTAAGATATGTATTGAACTCTTTTGAAAAGTTGATCAGACTGTTTCAATTAAGAGATTTCTAAGTCTGTTTTCAATTGAAAAGTTGATTAGACTATTTCAAAAGAAGAATAAAAGACTTTTGTGTATAAAACATCTGATTTTTTTCACACTAGTTCAGTAACTAGGTTAGATTTTTGAAGAGAATCTAATAAACTAAAATTAATTTTTAAGATAAATCAATAAAATCTTTATAATCTCTTTCTTAGAATACAGTGAGAAAAAGTATGATATCAATTGATAGTAAATCAGATAATATGACAGTTTTTAAGAGAAAAACTGATAAAAAATAAATCAATTTTTTGTAGAGAAATTGATTAAAACTATTCAATTTTATTCTAAATCATTCAATTCTTCTCACACAATAAGTGTGTAACTCAAATCAGTTAATAAAGAGTATAAAAAAGAATTAAGTATTAATGAAAGCTCTTCAGTCACTGAAAAAGTAATTCTTACTTAAAAGAATATAAAATTATGACAGAAAACAGCTCTGTTTTTAATTCTTTGTAAGAATATTATATAAAACTCAGAGAAAAATATCTTACTTTTTCAAGAGAAGTAAAAAACTATTTCTAAGATCTTTTTTTTGCATTAACTGCTGCAGAAAAATGAGATAGAAACTGCTAAGATATGCACTACTATATATCTTCTATCAAGACTTTCTCTCTTCAGAGTCTTGATATTATAGAGAATATAAGTCTGTTTCTATATAATAATATAAATATTGTCAGCAGAATGTAGAGAAACTGATTATTTATATCTCAAAATAGAAGACTTTATCAATGATTATATCAATATAGAGTTAATTCTCAAATTCAATAGAAATCTAGTATTGCTGTTCTCAATCCCTTGCAGAATCTATTGAATATTGAGATATTAAAACTAGATTTAATATATCTCACTGTGCAGGGATTAAAGGCTCAGTCAGATCTTGAAGTATACTGAATTTATAGTTATTAATATGCTGTTAACTTGTTCTGTTGACTTGTTGTCTGCTGATTATGTATTAAATACTGTTGCTAAGGTATCTTTTTGTATTATTCTGTCAGAGATGAGCCAGATTGAGAGAGATAGTACAAGAATGAGACTTGATATTAATGTCTAGATACACTGAAGACAGACTGTGAAGATTGCACTTCAGAAGTGTCTGTTAATTATATACTTGATATTATTACTGAGATATCTTTTTGTATTTTTCTACTGAGAATGAGCCAGATTGAGAAGAATGATATGAGGATGAAACTTGGTGTTGATGTTTTGAAACATCAAAGATGAACAGGGTTTTCACAGAGATCACTTCTCAGATATCTTCACAATTACAGATTGAGAATCTTCCAAAATTAAGAAGATTGGTGCATATGGCTAGGTCTCTTCACCTTACAATTTGTATGGCAATTTGGCCCGGGGTTGTGGTGTGATAGGGGAGAATGAGGGATAATCCCACACAGGAGTTTCGAACAATGTCTGGTTCATGTTTGGCTGGATAACTCCACCACCACACAGGGTATGCGGTCGGCGATGGGGTCAAAATGCTTGTATAATCAAGGGCTTTTTGATGGATCTATCGGCGGGTTCTTATTCGAAAAATCGAGCGAGTTCGTGGTGAAGCGGATTGTATATAGTTGTTGATGTGCTGTTGACTTGTTCTGTTAACTTGTTATCTGCTGAGATATTCTGATTTAAAATAGATGAAGCAGAGTCTCTTTTTCTTAATCTCTCTGTTATACACTCTGTTCACAGAAGCTTATAAAGCTCTTTCTCTCTGCTCAGTAGTTAGATATAAATCTCTCTGTATTTTATTATGA